>NC_016500.1:300000-468474 GCF_000237345.1 Naumovozyma castellii | reverse complement strand
ATTAGGGAAGATCAATCTACAAAATCTTGTGTTAAGATAAGTCGCAATTTGGAAAGCGTTAGCCTGCAGTCGCTGCCTCTTTAGATGTGAGGATAACTCTTGAATCAAATAAACGAGTGGGGCACTATATGAGCAGCCCACGAAATACATGGATGGAATCGATTCTTGGAAATTACGAGATTGGTTGTAATCTATTATGTTGAATTCCCTAATGGAAGATCTGTCCCTGCTGTCTTTTTCATATATTGAGGAAAACGGTTCATCAATTTCCTCCATTACTATCTTTCTGACAGCAGCAATACCACCATACTTTGTTAAAATAGAAGCAAGCGTAGCGTCTCCAACGTTCCATCCAGTAATAAAGTCTGTGTCAGAACCATTATCAGGGCCGCACAGTATTAGTACAGAGTTAATTTTATAACCTTTATCCTTTGGTAATTCAACCTTTGAATCCTCTCTCAAAGAATAGTCAATTTCAGTGAGCCCAAACTTGGACATCTTTTCATATATTTCACAAAGAACTCGGTTTGTTGATGCAAATAATTTGTAATGATTTGTGAACATCCATGACTCTTTAAATTGCATGCATTTTTCTCTTTGTCTTTTTTTCTCCTCTGAGGAACATTTACATTGATCCTTACATAGAACCCTTTTACTTCTTGGTAAGACTGGCTTTGGATCTGATATTGAAGTTGTATTACCCATTTCTTGACTGCACTAGTGTATAAGTCTTTTTCAATGAGTCCTTTCAATTAATACAGGTTCCGGGGTTTTATAACGTTTTTCACCTTTGATATCAAAGGTTCCCTTTAAAAATAAAGGGAGCTTCGAATCCTTATAGCATATTAGGAGATATCTTTACCATAGAAAGTTGAATGACGATGAAACAAATCCTGAGATCTCCCTAATTATTCTGTTACCAGCGGATCTAATGTGGGTAGCCCTTCCATCTTTTTGCCATGGTAGCAATGGAGTGGAATAGGATGTGAGACAAGAATCCAAGACAGTTCTTGCTGATAATGGAAATCTGTTCCATGGTTATTGCTACTCTATTTTTCAACAGCTATTCCTTATTTACCGATTTCAATTTTAACATAACAATTTATCAACTACATCGGCATTGATGGAAATATTTTCTTTGTTGTTAAATGCTAATGTCGTCAAGCAGAAATCAGCGTTTTATTCAAGCTACTGGAGTTGAAAATCACCACGTAAACATATTAAATTCAATCTGAAAATAAGAACAGAAATTGTACCTTCCCATAAAAAATGATTTCAAAAATCATTGAGACAGATGAGAATTTGCCCCAGACTCTGGATCATACCAAATTGCGATACCAAGCACACCCAGAATTACGATAGAGGCAAGTTTTATCAATAGCCACATATTTAATAATTTACATTGGGGCCATAATAGAAAACTGACGGGAGCCATATTACGATTATCTGGCATCATTTCATTAGGCTTTAGTATTATGTACTGAAAACTCAAGATAACTTTTCACAACCGATTTACTTATTTCATGATTCAAGCATTTTCTCCAGTATCCAAATATATCCATATAGACTATTTCTGTCAAAAATGAACCTATAAGCATATTTCAAGGACCAAAAGAAGAAAAGTGGGATCATCAGGTTTCACTATTCAAGTTGGACACTATTCTTTTAAATGGCTGTGTGTAATAGAACAACAAACAATTCATAAATAATTACCGATGTTTTGAAACAGAAACCCATACTTTATCTCACGCTACTAGATCAATGCTGTTCAAAACTACTAGGTATGTATGTTGAAGTCGATCTGAAAATTAGAGTAAGAATTAAATTAAGACATTTAACCCATACATTGAAAAGATTTAGAGACAGCCTCCCCTCTTTGAGTTCACCTCAAGAAATTACAACAAAAATGAAGGAACAAAATAACACTGCGACCGCTTAGCAAGTCAAGATAAACGAATAACATCACTAAAATATAATCAAAGATATCCCAAACATTTACTCAGAGGCATTTAAAATAAACTCTGATTTAGATAAAGTAACTTAATATTCACCAACATTCAAACGTATGACATTTTTCACATTACTTCAAATATGAGTGATCTTCCCCTCAGGTCTCCTAATATATCCATATATCATGTTCGACGTTCATTCATCCCTCATTTTATATAAAATGATCATCTTATAGAGCCAAGCACTTTTATTAAACAGAATTTAGATTAACTAACCTATTACTCATGGGCCTAAAATACTCAAATGTTTATTAGTAGATAACAAAAGACCTCTTCATCAGCTGACCTTCGACACTCGTTCTAAAACATCGATGAAAAACCATTTGAGAGAGGCCTTTTTGAGCAACAGTCAGTGTTAGAAGTTAGAACTTCCCAGTTACAGCTCGTATATTTTCATGTAATGAATATTTATGATGTTGTATAAACAGATACAAAATTTTATCAACTCAAGATTATTTACAAACGATAAAAATAAGTTGTTCCGAATACGCATGGTATCGATGTTTATATAGTCTTTACAAAACCTAGATCATTTCGCCAACTTTTAAAAAATATCAAGAGATGTAGATGTAAATGTCTTTCATATGACTTAGGTGCTAATTTGATCATTATTGGTCCAGTTATGTACATTTGGTACAATATATTCTTGAACAGAGAGTTCCTTTCTTTTCCGTAAACCTGAAGTCACATTATTCGACTTTAAAGGCATATACGGCTCTCTTGGTGGGTATTCTCGAACATCAGTATCACAGCCCAATAGTTTGCTGTATATGTAAGCTTCCTCATAATTAGGGTAATGAATTTGTTCAGAGGTATTCTTCCAGGTAGCTTCTGCAGCTGTGTAGAGGATATCACCACAAGGAATTATCCCAGAACCCCATACAAAATCCATTGAGTTATATTGAAGTATACTTAGCAATCTCGTTCTATTCCTGTTGTCCATATTTTCAGAAACACAGACGTTGGATACTATTTTGTACACTTTTTTTTTTGCCGCCTCAATATAACGTTGGGTTTCCAGATGACTTTCAACTTGTAAATATGTTTTTCTCATTGCATATCTTAATGTTTGGAAATCTGCAGATTCATCTTTCCATCTCAATTTCATATTTAGATCGTCCAAATAATTGTATAGACTTGCTACCTCATAACCAGAACAATTTGTGAAAAGAAATGGCATTTGTTTCAACTCTGAATAACCAACATAAAAGGTAGAAAATGGCCCTTCAGACTGATTTAGCATTGACTTTGGTAAGGTTGGTGAATATTTCGGTTTCCGTTTCCTTATCTCTGTGGAAATTATATTTTTGATATGGTCCAGTCCTCCAAATCTACGTATTGCAATTTCTATTTGGGCAGATGATAAAGATACCACTGAAGAAAACTGAATTATTTCATCCGGATAGGGGCCACATACCATGATAACCTCTTTTATTTTATCACACCGCTGCGATCTGTTTTCTTCTTTATCCTTGCTGGAAGATAGGTACGATAATTCTTCAAAAAGTTCGCAAAGCACTCGATTCTTGACGATAAAAAAATCATAATAATCCTCAAGCTTCCACCTAAAGTGGAATGAACTACACAAACTTCGTCTACGCGCTTGCTCCTCTTCAGAGCAGATGCATTTTCTTTTGCATTGCTCAGTGTAGTATTTTATGTTGTACGATGAGTTACTCAAATTCCAACTTTCAGGAAACAATTCTGGGTACCGTTCTCTAAACACGCTAAACATCACCTGTTGAAATTCCAGAAACTTGCTGTTTATATATTTTCATAGCCTAAAGTTCACAATTAATTTGTCAGATAGCTTTAGTTTAATTGATGAGTTTCGCCTTAAAAAAAGGAATGCGGCTTAACTAAAAAGCGTTTCCTCATTGAAGCAAGCAGGATACCAACATATCAGAGTGAAATAGCTTTAACGGTACTAGAATGAATAGAATTGATTCTATAAATTTCAAAAACGCTTTCTACAGGTTATAAAAACAGGTCTGCTAAAGATATTGCTGTCATATTCCAGGTTTGTACACACTAATATTAGTAAGATCGCAAAACTTAAAAGAAATATAATGTTAAGTGGATTAAAAACTTGAATTTAAAAAATTGGGCTAAAAATTCTTTGATTTTTTAACTCAAAGAAATGTATTTTATTCTATTAGAGTCATGAGTTGGAGCTCCAATAAGTCTAAGTTACACTCAATGTTGCTTTGATTGGTATACTCTGCACAATATACTTTAGATCGGGAGGTTCATAAACTGTATTTCTATCCAAAGATCTACTTCCTGCAACTTTTAAACAACAAAATAAAGCTTCAAATAAAATAATATAGCCATTTGAATTCATAAATTAGCTCAAAAGGTAGAATTGTTTAATCTCTTTCCAACTTAGTACCTATTACTTGACGAAAGTATTCAAAAAAATCAGATATTACTGTTGAGATTATTGTAGCAGACCAATTCCTCCGTGATTTGATGCATTGTTATATAATTTAATGATTCTTGGACCCAGCATATATGTATTTTTTGAATTATCTAATCTTCATGAAAAAATCTTTGTGAAATCAAAATAATTCTATTCAACTGTACTCTTCACTGTCTCTTTCAATAATATTTTGCTGGCTTTGCATGATCACCGACTGGCTTTACCTCCAAAATTCAGTGCAGTCGTGAAAGGTATCTCTTTCCTGTCCCTTGAGGGAAGCAAACAAATGTTCCCGATATTAAAAGAATCATAAGGTGTTTTCATTCAATGGTTTAAATGTCTTCAGTTCATGGTAGGTCTTAAGTTCTGGCCAACGTTGCCATAACCTACTCAATACCTCTGATTGGCGTATACATGGATTTATATGGGTTTGTAGCATAATCTGAATAGCCAGTCATTACATCATGGCTTGCATATTATTCTTTCGATAATTTAAAGTATTCGTTATAAACACATAACAATTCAATCATACCATGCCTCATATCTCTAATGGTCAACCGTTTTCCCTCCCAAGATAATGGATATTTTTCAACAACTCGCTTGAACTTCTCATAACCGATTAATTTATTCGTTTTAATATTAAGAAACGATGCAAGACGGGAATAATTCAAATTTGTAAGATTCTTTTCTTTAAGTGGTCTGACACGTCTGATGATCGATCGGATCGTGTCCCTCCGAAGGTAGCCCACCAACGGTTGCCCGTATTAAAAGACTTATAACAAACGGTTATGGATACTGTGTAATAACGCTAACAGAGCCGACAACTCAAATCTAGGGAGACAAGGGGGTTGTTGTGCAATCAGAACAAAGTGTTACGTACATTCATTCATTTGCAGTGAGCCGATCCTTGCATGCTATTGAGCATTTGTCCCCCGCGGGATTAATCTTCAATGGGCCAAATATTGAAAAGAGTCACCGTTTGCAACTACCATACATAAATACCCCATGAAGCTACAGATCGGCTCTCCTTTTGGTGGATTGTGGTAATGCGTATCATCCTTAAATAAGATACCCATATCTCATATACAAATCTCCCAAGCTTATCAGGATGTTAGGTCGGCAATCATTTATACCAAAGCTTTTGTTCATATTGTTCACGTTGCCATTTACTACATGCATAGTGTTTGAAAGATCTGCCCTAATTATTGGCTCTCAAACAATAGATGACGGGATTACCGTAGACGCTGGTATTACAGGAGGATTCCTTAAATTTTCGCTAATAGAGATCGAGGGTGATATAACTAATAATGGCGTACTCTGTGTCGGTGGATATGGTGGTGATTCTAATCTTAACATCGATATTTTTTCACCTACCTTGGCAAATAATGGTGTCATGCTTGTGGGTAATTGGTTTAATGATTTTTATTTTTTAAAAGGTGATAATTTTTACAACGATGGTTATTTTGGCATGTGTACATCTACACCTACAACGGATCCCCAATTTGCTGTGGAAATTTCATTTCTAACGAGTTTTGTTAATGAGGGGACAATGTTTTTGTATAATAACGATCTAAATACTACCTTGCAAGGGCCTACATCAGGGATTATTAATAATGGATTGCTTGAAGTTATGTGGATGCCCGGTGTTTTGGGTCCAATAATCGGAACGGGATGTTTCGAGATTACTGAGGATGCTATTGACTATATAGATTTTGACCTTTCTAAGCCCTTTAATCAAACTGTATGGATCAATGAAGGCGATACATACCCACAAATACGGTTTCATGGGCCACCTCTACCAAACAATAATGTTTTGCTTCGAGGCCACAAGACACTTCCCTGGCTTCTCTCGGTATATTCTAATGATACAATAACTGATCTAGGATTATTTACTTATACCTATAACAACCTTACAGGGATGCTTGATTATATGGCACCAGGGGGGACATTTACTATCAACATTGGAACAGGTTTTAACGAAACTAACTTCCGTATGGATGGAGTTAATGGACCTGCCCTTGAAATACCCCCACCTACCATCCCACAAGAACGTCCATCAAACTGTCCAACTGATCCTAAGGGAGGGCTTAAAGGTCTCGAATCTAATTCCTACAGCTGTCTTAACGTCGCACGAATACCTTTCCCCGAAACCTCTGTTGGATCATATTATCAGGATAGTATAACCGAAATTATTTCTTATTACTCTACCATAGCTTCTGATAGATTACCCACAACTGTAACAGTAACCAAATACTATATTCCGTCAATTGCTATACCTTCTGTATACACGACTACCGTTACAGAAAGTAATCTCGGTTCAACATATACCGAAGTACTATCATTTTACGCAACACCTAGTACATATATGGGTTTAACGGATATCCCATTTATTAGAACAACTATTTCGACAATTACCGCGTTCCCATCACCATATACAACAACACTTACTACTGACAGTATGCTAGCTTCTGCAGTAGTTTCGTTTTATACCACTGAAAATAGTAGCAGTGTATTTACTGCATCAACTACTTCATTTTTCACTGAAACAAAAAATGTTACGAAAACTGTGACCGAGTATCCTATGGGAACTGTTTACCCAACGACTCGAATTGAAAAACTAATTTCTGGCACCGCCACTACTACTTATTCCACATCAATTGAAACTTATGTTATAAAAATGCATACTTGAGTTTTAACTCTGAGAAAAATATAGTCAAAAAAGTACAAATGCCTGATTAATGAATGTATATTGTAACTAATCAAATGGAAAACACGTAATTATATTTTATTCATTTATATATCAAACTTAAAAATCTATATATACTGGAACTCATATTTTTCACCAGGGTATAGTTTTCTCGGCGTCATCGCCATCATATGAGCATCAATAAACATTCTGGCAGGACCATCCTTTTCTTCAAGATGGTATGGTGCCGTTATTATAAACTACATCAGACCAATGCCTAAGTGCATTCTGTTCATTACTTCGTTGTCATCTGGATATCCCTTTTTCGGGAAACAATTAATGTAGCAGTTGATCCATTGCCTACTACGCCTAACAGAAACTAACGAGTATACGCCCCAGCAATAATTTTGTTTCATTTTTCAGCAAAAAAAAAAGCATCCTTTAGAAAAGTATGATAAAATTCTCTATGGCAAAGGTCTTTTATACATAACCCCTCACTCAAGTCTATATTTGGAGCGTCAACTTTAACAAAAATTATCCTCACAAAGAAACATTCCCAAATGTGCGCACACTGCAATTTTTTTCATTCATAAATTAATCGGAAGACGACCAGTTCAATAACTCTAATGTTTCTCAAACTTTTTTTTTGTATTGAAAATGTATAGCAAAATTAATTTCTAGAAATGAGACCACGTTACGGTAGGATATCGATATCTATTACGTGGCATAATACCTGATGGTATTTCCTATTCAGTTCGTACATATTTTCAGTGTGTGATATACTTGAGAATGCGTTTCAACTTCGAACACCTTATTTTTTAACCACCCTCTTCAAATTGGCATAGATATCATCAAACGATAAGTTTGACAAATGATGTTTTTCTTGATATTTATCTCTTTCCTGTTTATAATTTGGATCAGTTAGTAATATTTGTAAATGTCTGTCAAATTTGTCCTCGTCTATCAGTCTATGAGTAATAGGACATTCAATTTGTTTCTTTTCACTACGGTCATTTTTCTTGAGTTTTCTTAACCTCATTTCACCTGCAGCTCTAATTTTCATTTTTCTTTTATTAACTCTTGGGGTTTCCACTTCCGTTTCTTCTTTGGCTGATTCTTTAAATATTGATTGGAAGGAATCTCTGATATTCCTTTGGTGCAACTTTTTGAAATCAAGAGGTTCCTTATATATAACACTCGCTCCCTCATTAACTACTTTAATTATCTCGAATTTGTTCCACTCGAAAGAAGCAAATTGAACCTTTTCCAAATGTTTTAACTTTTCCACTTCTGACTTCTGTTCACTTGAGTATTCGTAATATTCAGCTCTGTCAAAACACATTTGTAATAACTCAATTTGAGAGTCCTTCCCAGGGTTTTTAATTACATTTTTAGTCAAAGGTAGTGCTTTCTTCACATCCCTGTATTGTTTAATAAATTGAGTGAATAACGTATGCAAAGGGTGCTCTGTTTCCAAGAATTGAAACAGAACCCCATCGTCACCTTTAAAGAGCCTATCTAAATCCTTTTGCAAATGCTTAATAGTTGAGTATTCTTTAGAAACATAGAGCAATGCTGTGTTTTTTATTACCTCCAAATCGCTGGGAGCAACAGTCTTCTCATAGTTTGAGAATATGAATTTATATGGTTCTTTATTAACTGTTCTCGTATCACTAGGTGCCATGAATTGTGTGTATTTTCCATTCCTTAGCAGTCTCTTCACTCAAGAAATAGTAGTGTATTCAACTTAAAAATTTCTAAATTTTTGAGAGAGATAAATTATAGAGATCGCGCTTACATCACCCATCATCTCTCATTCATCAGCTGCTGCCTCTAATTCATATAGATTATATATAGACATTACAAACTTAACAGAATTTTGTACGATAAGAAAATGTGTTGGTACTCACAGTAAATAGTACAAGTGGCTACCTCAAAAAAGGCACCTTTAAAAGAGGGAACTAACTCTCAATAATTATCTTGAACATTATAATGATGATTTAGTTTCTAGATAGTATATAATGATAGGGGTATAAGTGAAATAATGGAAATAAATAAACTAGAGAAATGAACTGAATGAAAAAAAAATTGAATTAAAAATAGTCAAGAAACTTCTTCAAATCAAACTAGCCCTAAGAACAACAAGCCTACAAAATATACGACGAAATTGTTCATTAAATATCTTGAACCAGAACCTGCGTAGGTGGATATCTCAGGGCTATGCAGAGCTGTGCCACTATCTTGAACATCTGATGCACTTACTGATGTCTTCTTTTCTGTAATAGTTTTCCTAAGTGTTGAAGTGCTTGTCTCATCTCCTAAAGAGGTGGGGTATTCAGTAACAATAGGATTCGATACGGAGGCAATGTTTCCTGTTCCACTTCCAGATTTCACAATGTTAGTGGCCGCGTTAGACACTTCGCTAACGATGATTTTTGAACTATCTACACTGAAACTACAAACTCCACCTGGACAACTTTGAACAGATACGATTGTTGTCTTATCAGTCGATATTGTTACTGTAATAAAAGCATTACTGTTAATCGAATTGCTTAGCGAAGGTTTAGTCATATTCCAGTTTGGATAGCTCGTGTGTGCTGTTGTCAATGCATAAGTAGTGGTGGCGACAACTGCAGCCCCATTGGCATTAGTAGTGGTGTAGAATGACACAATGTCGGTCTCAGTGTAAGATCCAGAAACAACAGTGGTGGTGTATGGAGCTGGGACAGAGGTCACTGGGGCTGGATATGTGGTAGTACCGATTGCTGCATGTCCAGAAGCATCAGTAGTGGTGTAGAAGGAAACAATATCGGTCTCGGTGTGTGATCCAGAAACAACAGTGGTGGTGTATGGAGCTGGGACAGAGGTCACTGGAACAGGGTATGTGGTAGTACCGATTGCTGCCTTTCCAGAAGAGTCAGTAGTGGTGTAGAAGGAAACAATGTCAGTTTCAGAAGAAGAACCTGAGATAAGTGTAGTGGTATAAGGGCTTGGTAATGACGAAACAGGAACCGGATATCTTGTGAACCCTGCTGATGGATCTCCTTGGGAATCAGTGGTTGTAAAATAGGAGATGATTACCGTCTCCGTAGTGGAGCCGGTAATTAAAATTGTTGTAAATGGTGGTGGCATAATGTCTTCATCTGAGGTGGAAGGCTCTGAACTAGTTAGAGCTAATTGAGCCGAAGAGGTGATTAAGGAAATAGTATTGCTACTGCTTGTAATCGTATTCGGAAAAGAAGTTACAACCTGTGTAATCGTTGTTCCATTGGCTGTAACTGTCTTAGTATATGTGACTGGCTCAGTTATTAGAGGTGGTAATGTATAAATGGAAGATGCGATAACTGTTGCCGTACCTGAAAGAGTAGAATAAAATGATACAAGTTCCCTAATTGTTGAGTTTGATTGTGTAACTGTTGTTGTGTAAGGTGGAGGGACTTCTAATGGAAAAGGAATCCATGGTATTGTTTGACATGGTGCACATGCACTTGGTCTACTTATATCTGGAGGAACTCCCTCATAAACAAGGGCGTTATTGACTAAATCTGGAGTAACATTATTTGTGATACTTCTCATTTGAAATAAATCTGGGTTGTATCCTTTCCCGATATTGAACTGATGATTAATGAAAATAAAAAGATTGACAGATAAAATACCGGTGTTTGCATCGTAGTTCCACCCTGTGATAGAAGTTCTAAATGTCAAGAAGTTACCATTACCAAAGCCAGCAACGTGAATATTGTCAGTTAGAGCAGCACTACCTGCATAAACTACAGATGTGTTGGAAGACATGTACAAGGTTTGATTACCTAAAACACCATACTGCCTCTCTTTGATGACAAACATAGCATTATCACCTACATTAATGCACCCATTCCCGTCAATCTGAGCTTGAAGACGTGATTTTGCATTTTTCAAACAAATTGTCCCATCATTTATAATAGAATTAGCAATAAGAACAACTTCTGGAAGCCCACCAGGTTTATCTTGGCTGAATTGCATTGTACCTTTATTAACAATAGAATCAACAGGTTGAATATTCCAGCTGTTAACAATTCCAGTAGATGACCCTGCAACATACATATAACCATCATTTTCAAATGTGGACCCACCAATATTCAAAGTTGAACCAGTTGTAGCATTCCGATTATCAATAACAATAGTACCAGAATTATCAATGTTACCGAGAGTAACTTTCATACCTGGATCAGCGGAATTTGTATCCCCAATAAACAATGATCCATCAACCTTCAAATCTCCACTTATAGATTGAGTTATCCCATGAATTAAAGCGAGATATGCACCTGAATTTATGGTAACAGCCTCATTGGCTGGAACATTACCATCTAATACTGTATTTGTGGATATTTCTAGACCTTTTACTAGTGGCACTGCCAAAATTGGTACTGCAATCCTAGTAAAGACCGAATATAAAGTTACCATCGTTAAAAACTGAAAAGTATTGTTTGGTCTTTTGGTTATTACTGTTTTTTCTGAAAAATGGAATGAAAAAGTTGATATAATAAATCAAGATTTTTCAAATACCTTTAAATAAAAATACCTAGGGGGGTACTAACAACCATTTACCACATTTTACATTTTATCGCCGACTCGGTGGATCAAAAGTTCTGATGAAAATTCTGCGGTGAGGTGGGCCAACAGCAACACAAAAAGAAATACACAGACAGGATTAATGACTAAAAAACCTTTTTTTAGCTAGAGTCAATACCATTGTGGTTCCTTTGGTAGACATTGGAGAAACATACTTCTCGAAAGGGGAAAAATTCCGATGGGTCTTGCATGAGGAGCGCTAAGGAAAAGGTTAAAGAAAGAAAGGCTACGGTGATCCGTAACTTAAAATTTTGCTTGTAAAGTCTCGCAGGGACCAGGGCTTGAAGTTACTTTATTTCTGTAAATCTCTTTGTTCTGGGTCAAACGGAGTTAATACTACCTGTACCCATACTGACGTGTATCACCAAAGGAAATCCAATGGAAGTAAAAAAATTCTTCTCTATAGTAAGTCACCACGATTCAAAGACGTAATTACATGAAGGGATTGTTCCTCAACTAGACAGGAACGCCATATTTCATGCCCTGAGGTATGTTCCATGTTTTGATAGCAATCACGACAGCTGACGTAACGGACTCCTTCTGCCGCGTTGTCTGAACAAAGGAAGCAAACCAACGCTCGAAAAACCGCTGACAGGAAACTCCGGTAAGTGGCATTTTTAATCAGGCTCGAAGGCTGCAGAGATTCTCTGCCACAGGCAACAGTTGCGATCTCTCTACTTTTCTTTTTCGGTTTTCCCTTTCTTTTGATCCACATTTCGACATTTACATAACCTCCGATAGTGTGCACAAGATTGTACCTTGCTCACTTAGTGTAGTCCTCGCAGTTTCCTTCCAATGGTCAAATCCCCTGCTATTATAGGATAACTTCGCTTACAAAAATTCAAAAATGCCATAGCGTAATCATGTTTCAATCCCCACTTTCAAGGCACGTTCGAACTTGATAAATTTGATAGGCCGTTTTGTTAGCATGCACGGAACTAAACATCTCGACTGGCAATGTGCAGCCCAATCAAGCAGGCTCAGGAATCTCTTCTGCGAACTCTTCCATGTTCTCCTTCGAGATTGAAGCTTCCACAATCAACTTCTTGAAGCTTGCAGTAAAGTTTTTGCGTAATTCAGAGAAGGACGATTTCCTAAACATGCTCTCTATCATAGGAAACATGATTTCCTTATGTTCATTACCTCCGTCTAATGATCTGAAAAGTTCTTCTTTATTTTCATTCTCCAATTCAGGCAGGTTAGGAAGATCATCAGCCTCGACTTCAAGATAGAGGAACCGCACCCCGATATTTGGAATATCTAGCTTCATGCAGTGCCTCGTGACTACAACACCGTCATAGGCAGTTCCTATGTGGTGCGTACATCCGATGGTATCTAATGTAAATTGTGTCTTGCTGCTGTCTAAAGTTTGGAATAATCCTTTGCTGTAAACCCCCATTGGCTCATTACTTTGTTCGAAATTATTCCAATCAAAAAACTTAAAAGTCTCGATGTCTTCTCTTTCATTTTCTGTAAGCAGTTCTCTGATTTTGGAATCCATTGGATTCACTAATTTATTTTCTGCTAGATCAATTAAGAAATTATCAATAATTAAAAATCTGGGAGACAAAAAGTAAGTCATTGGGGTAGGTCTCACCTCTATCGATTGTTTTAACAAAAGTCGGAACAAGTATTTTTCAACTCTATCAATGTTATTCCTCGCTCTCTCCATGCATTTTTCATGACATTCATCAAATATTGGAAACCATCGTGAAAGTATTTCATCCTTCTTAAAGGTTTCTTTCAAAGATTGGTAATATTCATACAAACGTCTTAAGCACTGTGTCTTTAATTTTTTACGAACTCCATCAAATATAATGTATTGTTCAGTGTCTTCACAAAGATCGTAGAGACAAAGCGCTGATTCAGTTATAGTGTCCGAATAAAATGTCCCTCTTTTGGGGTTCAATATTTTTGCTGGTATATTCCTTACATGATATGGTATCATTTGTGTTCCTGAGACAACAACTCGTTGGACCAGTTCTTCTTCTAACAGTTTAATATCATTTGCGAATACTCTATTTATGAAATTTAATTCTTGTGAATATTGGCTTCGCATTGCAAATAAGTCTTCTCGAGACCCATTACCAAATTGTAACTTAGCAAGTATTACATATTTAGTCTCCGAGATAACGCCCTTCATGTTATGATATATCGAATGTCCAAGATTTGTAGCATCTTTCCGTAGTTTGACCACCCGACAGACAAAAGTATCCTTCTCTTTCTTGTATGCCAGTCGACAATGGTTGGCATGATCAACAACTTTAAAGAAAATTGGATCATTTATTATATAATAGTTCGATTGGAAGCTCAAGAATTTGTCTAGCATGCTGCAATCATAGCCTTTTCTTAGAATATTCCACACTGGGTCTGATAGAGCTGATCGTGTTGATGATGAGTAGAATTCACAGATGGCACCAGTAGTTACATTTATTAGAAATCCTTCAATTATAATGTACTGTTCGTTTGGTAATGTAATCACTGGATAAGATTTTGATATTTGATTGTCAGATAACACATTTGAATCTAAAAGTGTCAAGGGATGGGATGCAGTCTCATTGACAATAGTATTTTTATAGAAAAGATATACTTCCTTCCCGTTCTCTAGTGTAATCTTGTGGCATTTCTTTGTAAACTCGTTGACAATTGATTGATTCGCAATTACAGAGTTTTTCAATTTCAGTTCACCATCAACAGTTTTAACAAAAATATACATTCTTTGCTGAACATGCTCAAATAGTTGTTTCGAATCAATACCAATTAGGATGGTCTTTGCATCCTCTAGGTCACGGAAATGGACAAACTTATGTTTAAGAAGCTCATTATAATTACCATCGCGAAATGAACTTTTAATTGATTGATGCAAAGGGTCTACAACACATTTATTAATAAAATCGACTAACCAGCCATCAATTATCGAATATTGGTCATTTAAGCTTTGCATTTAAGTCTCATGGATTCTAGATTATTCCGATTGTTTTATTAGCAGATATTAAAGTAAACGTTAGGAAGGAAGAGTGTTTGGCGTTCAAATGACGCGTCTTTGATGAGATGCCGAATTTTTCACTTGCGTTCCGTTACTTTCTGAAAATACAGTTATAGTCTCGTTATCTATCAGGTATATTAACTCCAGTCTACTACTACAAAATATTTCAGCATTAGGAATAAAGTGGAAAACAGAGTTTATATTAAAATAATAAATAAATATGAGAATAAATAAATAGATAAATAAATGACATGACACAACTTTATTAATAAGCATCCTCAGGAATATCGTCATGGATATATTTCCCTTCAGTAGTTGGGTTAATTATGCCTGCTCTAATCAAGAAATCACCAAAATGTTCTCCTTGTTCTCTTTCAAGGGCCCATTTCTTGAATAATGGCTTCAAAATATCTAAGACATCGTCATCCTTTACAGAAGCTCTGTATAACTTATTCAATCTTTGACCATAATAACCACCACCTAACATTAGATTATAGGTATGAGGAGCCTTACCAATCAAGGCAAGTTCTGCCAACCATGGACGAGAACAACCATTTGCACAACCAGTCATTCTCATAACAATAGAGTCATGACGCAACCCATATTCTTCCAGAATATCTTCAATTTGAGTGATCAAAACAGGTAAATAACGTTCAGATTCCGCCATAGCCAAACCACAAGTTGGTAAACCAACACAAGAGGAAGAAGATAGTCTTAAACCACTTAAAGACAGGTTATCTAGTTCATAGGCCTTTAAGATGGATTTAATTTCATCCAAATGTTGATCTTCAATACCAGATATTAAGATATGTTGGTTACCAGTTAGTCTAAAATGACCTGACTTATTCTTTTGTAACAATTGAGCAACTTTCTTTAGACCAGCCTTTTGTGGAGCTTCTGGTGTGTCAGCAATTCTACCATTTTCAATGAAGGCAGTGAAATGATTCAAACCAGTTTCATCCTTAACCCAACCGAAATAGTCAACATTTGATTTAATTTCATAACCCTTTTCTGGAGCAAAGGTCTTCCCTAGACGTTCTTCTACCAACTTTTTGAAAACATCAGTGCCCATATCGTCAATGGTATACTTTAAACGAGCATGCTTACGATCGACACGATCACCATTATCTCTTTGAATAACCATAACAGCTTCAATAGCAGGAATAACTTCTTCAGGAGTGACAAACCCTAACAAGGAACCAGTTCTTGGGTAAGTCTTTTTGTTGTTATGAGTAGTACCCATACCACCACCGGCATACATGTTATAACCAATAACAATTTGAGTTTGAGGATCGACAATTGCAATTAAACCGACATCAGCAGCGAAGACGTCGACATCATTGTATGGAGGAACAGTAATATTGACCTTGAACTTTCTTGGTAAGTAAGTTGGGCCATAGATAGGTTCGACATCAACCAACGCCTTACCACCGACCAAAGTTTTCTTCTTTGTTGGACCTTCATCTCTATTAGCAAATGTTTCAGGCCATGATTTTTCATCACGGTCATCCAAACCTTCTAACCAAATTTCATGGTAGGCAGTAGTCTTTGGTAAGAAATATTCAGAAATATCATAACCCATACTAGAAACTTGTTCGTGAACTTTAGCATTAGCTGGTAAAGCTGAAACCATAACATTTCTATTGACATCACCACAAGCGGCAAGGGTATCCATTAAAGTAGAGTTCATGGCTCTAATAGCGTGTTTGATGTTTTGTTTGATAATACCATGAAGTTGGAAAGTAGCTCTAGTAGTAACCTTCATCGTACCGTTACCAACAGTATCAGCTAATTTATCAAGGACTAACCATTGTTCAGCAGAACATTTACCACCTGGTAATCTAACTCTTGACATGAAACTATATAGAGGTTCCAAACCTTGAGCCTTACGAATATCTCTAATATCACGGTCATCTTGCATATAACAACCATGGAATTTGGTTAATTGAGCATCATATGGATGAATATTACCAGTTGTTGGATCAGCAAGACCTTCAACAATTGTACCTCTCAAGAAATCAGAGTTGATCTTCATATCTTCATTGGTCCATGGTTTTGGTTCATCTTCAACATCAGCATTAGCAACCCCAAAGAATTCCCATAGAGCGGTTTCAAATGGTTCATAAGCAGTTTGGAATCCATCGGTGTCTTGATCATCACCTAATCCCAAAGGAACAATAGCATTGGCAGTTAATAATTCTAAACGTTTGAATAAATCCTTAGCAGGTTTATTGAAATAATGAGCATCTTCCTTACGAGGCCAGTACAAAGAGTCACCCAAACCAAAGACAGCCACGTTCAAAGAAGCAAGGTCCAAATCAGTTGAAGATTTAATACCATCCCAAAAAGCCTTACCATCTTGTGGAAATTCACCTTGACCTGCAGTAGCAGTAATAAACACGACATTTTCTTCGCCTGCTAAATCTTCCAAGATAATATCATCCATAGACATGACAGTTGCCTTCAAACCTCTTGCACTTGCACGAGAACATAATCTGGTGGCCAAGTTTGTGGCATTACCACCATCAGATGCGTAATAAATGTGTAATGGAGGACCAGAGAGACCTTCTAATAATTCATCAAATGCAACTTTAGCTCTCTTTTCTTGTTTTCTAGTGATGGCATCAGTAGCGGATTGTTTCAAATCTCTGGCGAATTGAGGATCCTTTTTAGCTAATAATGTTAATTTATTTTCACGATCCAAGAAAGCTTGTAGTTCCTTCTTAATAACAGATGAATCTAATTGGAATGCTTCACCTTGTTGATCCTTAATTGGGTCAAATCTATAAAGAGGCCAGTAACCAGATTCTACACCATTCTTAGTTTCCTTTAATACTTCCAATGGACTATCCTGTTCTGAATGGTATGGTAAATAAGCTAAAACAATAGATGGACCATTGAATCTTGCGGCTTCCAACAAAGAGGTTAACAATTGAGTGTATGAGAAATATACAGCAACGGAAGCGACATAAACATTACCAAAATTCATAGCATATAGACCAACATTCTTCTTACTACGTGGAGATGCCTTTCTAGCGTCATGAGGTTCAGAGTCAATTAATAGAACGTTAATATTTTTCTTAGAAGATAGCACTTGATGCACACCAGAATAACCTAAATCGTATGACCAAGCATCTGAACCGACTAACCAATGAGATTTGAAAAGGTAGGCATCCTCTGTTGAACCCAATTGCAAGAATTCTAAAGCTGTCTTAGAATCTTGATTTTCTTGAAGGATATTAAATATTTGAGTACCAACGTTATTAGCTTCGATGACTTGAGATTCATCCAAATTCTCATTATGGAATTCGATCCATTTAGATAATAATTGAACCAATTCATTTGATCTTGCGGAGTGGTATAGGGATGCATCTAAAGATTTCTTGGCCAAATTCAATAATTTATTACGTTGTTCTTCATCATTAAGGAAACGACCAAACCCAAATTCTGGAGTGTTACTCTTGACAGTTTCACTGGAATATTCATTTAAGATGTTTAAATTAGAAGAAAATAGTTGTTTTAAGACTTTCAAATAAGCTTGTTCCAAATTTAATACTTTTTCCACGGAAGAAGTTAATAAAGTTGCATCTTCATTAGTTTCATTTGATTTTCCCAAGAATAAGGCTTGATTTGGAGATTCCTTTTGAATGTTGTTAACGATAATGTCCAAAGTGTCTTTGTAATCCTTAGCTAAAATACCGACATTAGAAAGAATGACTTGATCGATACCCCTGGAAGTCAATTGGTTTAGATCAGCAAAGAAATCCAATAGTAGTGGTTCAAATCCATTTCTTTGAGATTCCTTACAAGCACCTTGCACAATGGCTAATTTATTAACTGAAGCTGGAAGCAATTGTAACAATTGATCTATTTTCCATGGTCTGTAGATATTAATTTTCAAAAGAGCTGCATCAGTTGGTAAATTTTCTTCGAACTCTTGGTCATAAGGTGATAAATTTACAATAAGGACTGATGGAGAAGCATTTGACTTATTTGCGACTAATTCGAAATTGTCAGATCCAATCAAAGTATCCAAATCGGAGACATCTTCTGATATTTGATATTCTGGTAAGTTCAAATCCTTTCCATAAAGTTGCCCACTTGCCTTGTTGAAGTTGATAAAATGGAAAACTGGAGATAGAGTTTTTAATGCTACATCTTGAACAGTTCTAGCATTCTTAACAGCGGCATCCAAATCATTGGAGATGAAAGTGGTAATAGCCAAATCTTTCAAAGCTGGAATTATAGAATAATCTTGAAGGTCTAGATCGACATTGATAATGACAGGACTTCCCTTTAAAGCATTCAAATGAGGTAAACCTTTCAATAATGTTAGTTCATTGGTGAAGATAGTAGTCAATTGTTGAGCATTGACTTGGTCCTTGATATGATTGAATGGGTCTTGATGATTCAATAATTGAACAGCAGATGGGACCGTTGAGTATGGAGAAGCTGTATTCTTGGTTGCAGTAGTGTAAAAGACAGAATTATTCTGCAAACCGGTAGCGAATTGAACCAATACCTGTTGTAGCGTGAGTTGGTTTGACGCCGTCATGTTGTATTGTCTCTTGTTGGTTGCTTGTTTTCACCAGAGAGAAGAATTGAATCAGGCACTGCTTAAGTGAATCCTGTATGCTTATATATCTACATATATATATATATATATGAAAGTATATTCTGTCGTACCCAGAGCACCGGGCAGATCGTCATCATCGGTGAAACTTTTGAGCATTTGGCTATTATTCACCATGGGAGACAACAAACAGGACTCATCGCACTGTAATCCTCGAGAAAGCATGAAATTGAGTCTCACTGTGGATGCGAAACTGTGGCACTAAATTGCGCGGTGGCAGCAGCTTCAGAAATGTCACGTGCATGGTGCTGTTTTTCCAAGAACCAATCACAGCTTACGGAAATTGCACGTGCTGTGGAGGGTAGTGACATAATGCGGGTAACGATTTTATTAGGGTTTTTTAATTAATAAAGTAGGGCTTGCTAAATTAGGGCAATTGAACAAGCCCTGATAATATGACGAATATAATCGTAGACATATTCTGTGAGTAGATGGAATTATTCAAATTTACCTTCGAATAGATCAATTGAGAGTGTATCAGGCAAATCGAGCCTCAGTTTGTTTTCATTTACAGATACCTGCACTCATACGATTGAGATAACCGGAAATATCTTACACGTTCACATGTTCTCAAGTTTAAGAGGCAAGAACCAACGACCTTTATCATCATCCATAAATTCACAGGCATCTCGAGCTACAAACACTACACATGCTAATACAATCTCTTTGAGTTCAGGAAACTTAATAGTGGGCTCCACGAAGAAATTTAAAATCGAAAGTAACACGTTAAGTGTTGGTGCTACAAGAAATAGTAATCAGTTATCGCCATCGTCGATATCCACTGGCTTCAGAGGCAAAGATGGTGCAACTACAAGGATTAATAGCAAAGACGCGACACCGATAGAGGATAACAAGAATAAAGTTCTTGAATTGGTATTGATATATCACGAACCTAGAAGGTCAGATGAATTGATCTTATTAAATATTTCAGAATTGAATGGGATTAGAAAAGGTGACCTTTGTGAATTGAAGACTTATAGTCATCGTTCTACATCATCTTCTCCCAAGAATAAAAAAATATATTTTATTGCCAAGGATTTCGATTCAGAGATAAAAATGCGATGTAAAGGTGCAAATATTTCTATTCAATCCGGTCCATTACAAAACCTTTTAGATTTACCCTTGAAATCAAAAGTTTGGGTAAAATCCATTAATTCCAAGAAAAGTAAATTAAGGGCTGACTTAATTGAAATAAATATAAAAGATTGCCTGTTGAATAGGGGTGATATGTGGGGGCTTTCCAATCAACTTATTAACACATGTGTATTTGCAGGACAAAAACTATCCTTCTTAGATTCCATTAGAGGCACAGTGAAGGGAATTTATAGAGATGGTAAAAAGATATTATCTGGTTATATTAATGAAGATACAAAGATTATATTTAGATCTGAATCAGCAAAACTAATATTCTTAATTCAAATAACTGAAGAAATGTGGCATTTCGAAGAATCTGGTGAACAGTTATTTCAAAAAATGGTCAATTCCTTCTTCCCAAAGATTTTTAAAAAATGGAAAGACATTGATACACATCATAATATTACAATTGCATTTGCCATTTCAATGGATAATTCTGAAGTCTCATTTAAACAGTTAAAACCGGGAGAAAGGTTATCCAATACTACTGATTATTATAGAATTGTTGTAGATGAGGTAAACATTATTCATTGGGTAGAGATTATGGAAACTTTACGGAAAGAATTTATGCATTTAACTAAGGACCTTTTAAACGTGAAAACTGAAAAGGGTTACACAATAATCAAGGGCAGATTTGCACCCGTTATAAAATCAAACTTCTTAGAATTAATTAATTTTGCATCCACTGTTTTAATAAACCCTTTTAGACAATTGGATCTGCGACATACCACAACACATGTGATGATTGTTACGCCGGGATCAGGATTATATGATGTTGATTATGATTTACTACGTTTAACAGGGAAAAAATTATTATCCTTGGAGATGACAATGGATTTGATTTGTTTATCAAAAGCTCCCCTACACGTGGTGCCATTATTTAGATATTTGGATTATGAAGGACAGTTGCATAATTGTATTCCAAATTGGTTTAGTATATTCTTCTGGAATGACATAGCAACGAAAAAGGAGCAGTGGTCACCTCGTTGTAAAATTTATGATTTGCAAATGATGGGCTTAACAGAAAATGAAATAAGTGAAGAGCAGGAAATAGTTTCTCTGAAATGCAACAGGAAAATTAATTCAATTGCCCGATTTATTGATGATTATGATGATACTGTATTTGAATATAACCACATCTATGAGGACAATGATTTACTTGGGATGCCATTTACAAGTAAAGGAGTCATACCAAGAGTGATGAAAAAAACGGTGCATCCAAAATCCACGTTCGTTTGGAAGGGTGCCAAATTTTCTAATCCTGTCATTGAAGATGTCCAAAGAACACAAGTACTGGCAAACATTTATACATTATCAAATACGGAAGATATTGTTACGTCCGACCAGCTTGGCTACGGTGAAGGGGGCCTAACACCTGTATTATCAAGAGATAAAAACACTTCTCTAGCTTTAGATTCGTTAAAGGGTATTACAAGAAAAAATTCAGTCAGAGATTTTACAAACAAACTTTTTAATAAATTCTTACCAACAAGAGAAAGAGATAATTCAGTGAAATCACCACCTGATCCTTTAAAGAATGATTTGATGTTCGAAGGAAAAAGTTCATCATCTCCACCGGGTTCACTACCTCAAAAGACAGCAATTGAAAATATTCCCATAATAAAAAAGAATTTATCTATGTTTGAAAAAGATAATCAACATGTGACCAGTTCTCCTGTAAATAATTCATTTCATGATTCATTAACTACTATTCCTTCTTCCAAATATTCTGTTTCCAACGATAGAAAGTTACAATCCATGGAAAGCTCAAAAAGCAGAGTCAAGATGGAAGCCTTTAAGAAGGATAAAAATTATTTTTACGTACCGAATGAAACATGGATTGAGATTAGAAATCCATCCATTCCTGTTAGCAGCGACATGGCAAGTGAATTGCTTCCTGTCCGTTGGAAAGATGTATGGCCAAAGGACATTGAAAAACGATACAGTAAATGGAGGTCCTTTACGACACCGGCAGAACTTCCTGTTACTATTTCCAGTTTCCCTTCAGCTGAGGACTTTGAAAAGAATTTTATTTTCCGAAATCATTCAGTAACACTCAGTATAGATCAAGAGCTTTACAATTTAACCTATAAAGATCTCTTGAAGAATATGATTTACATGAGGTTAGTTATGGGATTTCAAATCTGTACTGGGGAGCAAATAGAAAGAATAGAACGACTTAATGATAAAGATGTAGACGGTTCAGCTTGTAACATCTATATCAACGAAAAAAACATCAGTCAATTCAAAATATACATGATGATCGACCTTGAGATTCATAGAATTGTTTGTGGCGAAAATGGCACTATAGAGGTTCAGAGATATTTGATAAAAGATGCTTTAAATCCATTCGACCAATTTCCAAGTTACTTTCCTTTAGTTAAAACGAGGTATCAGAATGATTTTCGAGAAGCGAAGATCGATCCTGTAAGAGTGACAAGAAAATCCTTGAATTGGAACCAAATTGATCAAACCCTAGCTGGTTACTCAGATTTTGGTTCAGACAAATCGTGGACAGGCTTCCGATCAAAATTTGTAGTGCTACCGTCAGACATATCCCCAACAGCATTTTCTGCAATATCTAGTGGAAGGAATGAAACATTGAGTCCTGAAGAAATTAGAGTGGAGGGTCTTCGTCGTTTAATTGCTTCGATTACAAAATTCAGATGGAAAACAGAAAAGGAGAAACAAGCTCAACGTAATAGGAAGGATGAAATCCAACCTGAAGTGATGTTCTACACTGGTTCCCTATTCAGGTTTATTAATGATCAACAATATTCCTTGGAACAGTCAGTCCTGAATTTTAAAGATTCAATTTTTGTGAAAGGTGATAAAAATTTTAATAAAGATATTGATTTATGGAAGCTAGCAACAGATATGCAACATGGACCACATTGCATTAAGTTAGTCAACCGAACCTGGCATTGGCGAAGACATAAAAACTGTTTTGTGGGTTCAGAAATGGTAAATTGGTTGATTCAAAACTTCGCAGATATCGAAACAAGAGACGATGCTATAAAATATGGACAGCATTTGATGGACAGCGGACTTTTTAATCATGTTCTGAGCAAGCATAGTTTTTTGGACGGACATTATTTTTATCAGTTCTCTCCAGAGTATACAATTAGTCCACCTGAATTATCTAAGAACGCTTCTGATAATGTAATGCACTCTGAGAAAGTCCATACTAGTGAAAAAAAATTTCCATCTGATACTTCAGATCTTAACAATACAACGCTCTCGTTGGTAACCAGTACAAATTCTCACGTATCAAATAATGAAGAATCAGATGCGGCTGAAAGTCCCCAAGATAAAGATAAACCAAACGTGATTTTGAGTAATTCAGTTATAATCAATGCAGATCCAACCGGGAAATCATATAAGCAGGAAACCTGTACCGTTCATTATGATAGAGTTCATAATCCTGAACACTGTTTTCATATAAGATTGGAATGGCTAACAACCACACCTAAATTAATCGATGATATGGTTGGTAACTGGTCAAGACTTTGTGAAAGATATGGTCTGAAATTGATTGAAATACCATGGGAGGAGTTGTGCACAATACCCTCAGTCAATCCATTCCACTCATTTGTGGAGATCCCGCTGGCAATTGATCCTTGGACCGATCCGGAATTTGACGATTTGGTACTTCTCACCAAGAGCAAGTTTTATTATCATATTCATCTATTAAAATCCTCAGGTTTTCTTTTGGACAATAGAGCATCCAAGTTTTTACAAGATAAGGATATTGAATTTAATATAGCCTACTCATGGGGGCGACCACAGTTCAAGTATGCTCAGTATATTCATTCATCTGGTGCATATATTGCAGAAATAAGAGAGAATGGTGATTTATTTCTTGCTCCGAACAATGTTTACATCTCTAGA
The DNA here is from genome assembly GCF_000237345.1 of Naumovozyma castellii. Taxonomy (NCBI): domain Eukaryota; kingdom Fungi; phylum Ascomycota; class Saccharomycetes; order Saccharomycetales; family Saccharomycetaceae; genus Naumovozyma; species Naumovozyma castellii. The sequence goes on along the minus strand of NC_016500.1, from coordinate 444,102 downwards.
GTGAATCCAGCCAATATTGTTGGAAAAATCCATGCATCACCAAAGCTTACAGTTGATGCCCAAACGATTATGCTCCGTTTTAAGGATACTTGCTCCAACTACGAAAAATTGAGAATCGTATTCTTGGAGGCAAAGGAAAAATGGCATACAGACAAGGTGACTGATGAGTATTGATATATACGTTAGTTTAGTCTTTCTTGAACTTATTTACATGATTTAATAATATATATGTGAGTTTAGTCTTTCTTGAACTGATTTATATAATTTAACAGTTATTGTAGTTACATAAGCTAACCAACAGTCATTTTGAATTTTATAAGAATATACTATACGTTTGATTTTCCTATTAGTTCGACTAATAGCTTCACTTTATCGAACACCTCTTTTTTCGAAACTCTTTTTTTTAAGTTATTCTTCAGTATAGGTGGAACTTGAGAAGTTGGAGGCTGGTCAACTACCATTTTATCTCCAGTATTCAATTCTCGATCTTCTAAGATGTTGGGTTCAGAAATATCCCTTTGCTTTAGTAATTTCTTAAAAAGGATTCCCAGAGTAGTACCATCAAATGTGATTCCATTTGACGCTTTTTTGAGCTGATAAGATAGTTCAAGTGCTCTAAGCCATTTAATGGGATAGTTTTCAGCAGAGAAATCTTTCAGAATTGCATCACTTGCTATTGTAAATTGATCTGTGGTCCAAGTTGAGAGTTGGTTCTCCACATACAATTTTTCGTCTATTTCTAGCTCCTTTTCAATAGTCTCAATAAAAAGTGATGTACCGTATTCTAAAGCGTCATTAAGGCGTATCATCCCTGACCCGAAACGTCTTAATTTTTTTAAAACTGTGCCAATAGAGAAAAAGTCGTTAAGAGCCCCTAATATCTTTAAATAAAACATAATATATTCGAAGGCATACACGAAATGTTTCCCAGGTAGCTCAAAGTCAGGTTTCCATATGTTAACTAACGTCTTCGTGGTGTTGTTTATGGAGATTAATTGATTCATTTCTTCTAATGCCTTCGAAGGTTCTTTGAACCCATCGAACTGAATTTTGGCTATCAAGAACCTGGGTTTATGGTGCCAGCTTTTCTTATCTGCTTTGAGCACTATTTCAAGAAGTTCAATAATTTTGGATAGAAGTATGGATTTTTGAGTTTCATCACCTGTATTTTCAGGGAATTCCCAAAAGTCATCTTCCTGCTCGAAGAATAAATTATCCCGTTTCAAAACCTTCAAAATTGATTGGGAATCAAAAATGCCACAATTTTGGAAGTCGTAACACATTTGCAACAAAGTGTAGTGGGGTTCGAGTGGCACCTCTTTAGTCGATGATGCCGAATTAGCCTGCTTACATGCTTCTAGCATGTAGTCATATGATACCTTCGCATTTGTGACTTTATCAAGTGAAAAGAGAACGTGACCTATATAGTAGGAGCTTGACCAATTTACACTCCAGTTGTTGCAACTATTGTTCAGTTCTTCTGACAGTGTTTTCGCTTTCCTAAACGATAGTAGGATGGCTTGTTCGATGTTGAAGTCTGAAATATATAGTCGATCTTCTGAAATATTCTCTAAAAGGTCCGCCGTTTCGCCAATCTTCAAGCCATGTTTGGCTCCTCTTTGGATAAAACAACATTTATTCATTGGAGCAAAGTATGCACTTAGTAATTCTTGACCTAAGGATACTAATGTTTTGTGGAATATTTTCTTATCTTTCAGAGTTGGATGACCTCTTGCTTGGTATATAGATACTGATTTAAGGTAACAGAGAATAGCTTTCCTTTGTTTCTCGCCTGTTATTAGCTGCTTTTCTGGCGTCGTAATTTTATCTGACGTCCAAGTCAAATCGTCTTCAACTATTAGAGAATAACACCTTCCCAAAAGGTACCAACTTTCAAATCGATTTACACCATACAGTACTTCACTTTTTAACATTGAAATAATTGCATCCAATTCTGTGGGTCGTGCCTGCATTGTTTTTTTACGGTTTAGGTAAAGCTTGAGAGATTGTGAACTCGTCCAATAGAAAATTCCATTCTCGATTATATGTTGGAGTTCGTTATTAGGTTTAATTAACTTAAACGAACTCAGGTTACTAAATGAATCTCTGAATAGCTGCGTTGAAAGAGGCTTGTCCAGATAGCTATTAAATTGATAGATGTTTCTTGAAAGATTATAATTTGGAAATTCTAAAGGGGGACCCATCTCTTCAATAACACGTTCCAAAATAAGTTTTATTGATGAGTTGCTTATGGCCAGCAACGGCCCCGTTCTATGTTCTGGTATCGTCGTTAATAAATAAATACCAATTCGAAGAGCACTCTCGCGTTCCATTTTGCATGGCACTGTAGAATGTGTCATTTCATCGTCCAGATCACCGGTAATAGTAAAGTGGTACAAACACCATAAAATTTGTTTCAGTTGAGGTAATTCAATTTTCACCTTATTGCTGCATAGGAATTTCTCTGAAACCTTTAAGAATATTGAATTTGAAGCATCACAGAATTGGAACTCTCCAAACAAAGAATGAAGATGTTCGATGAATATTACCATACTGTTAGGCTCCTGATGGGTATCCATATTTCTGTAAATTCTGTCACACAAAAAATGAACGAGTAATGTAGCTAAGTTAATTATAATTTCTTTCATTTTGGTGGATGATTTAACTGCTTTAGTAAAAAAAGAGTCCAACAATGGGTCAATCTCTGAGAGTCTCTCGAAGATTAGAACGGAACAACATAAACAAAATATATTGTTTAGTAGGGTCAGCTGATTATCGGTCACTAAAGGGCTACCAGATTCCTTGTTATTTCGTGATATTAAAACGTTCAACTTTTCGGAAAAATCACCAACTGAGGTTATGATTGTTAAAAGAAGACGGTGGCGTAGTTCAGTGGTAGATTGCTTATAATCACTAGACGCCAGATTATTTTGTAATAAAAGTAGGATATGAAAAAAGACTCTGGTCAATGAGCTCACGTCGCCTTTTTTATGATACATGTTAAATATCATTTCCCACAGTCTTAGTTGGATGGTAAACGGTGATGCTGTTATAAAGCTGACGATTTCCTGGTCATTTTTGGAATGAATACGTGACATATCAGGGTACAGACTTTCAAGTAAGAGATTTTCAATATGTGAGATTTGTTGCTCCTGTTTAGATGTTGAATTTTCGGAGTCATTATTTGAATATACCATCATGATATTTTGAATAATTTTGACCCTGTGTATTTGTTTAAGAATATAATTCAAATTCAGATTAGGAATATACTTGTAGTTAGTGTACGTTACTTCCAAATTAGGATTTGCTTTTTTAATGAGTTCCTCCAACTGGCACAAGAATGTCAGCAGTTTGTGATCAGCAGCTTCACATTTAAACTGCATGAAACAGTATTGTATCCATCGGTATTGGATGGTCCAATTGACTTCAGATGCATCTACAGCGTCTAAAATAGTAGTCCACTTTTGGATCCTTCTTTCTAATTTTGATTTTTGGTGTTTTAGTTCGTTAGACTTTTGACCCTGTGATTCTTTGGCACTTATTTCGCTGCAAAGGTACCCCATGCGATTTATCAGTAGTTCAATGATTGATAGAACAAGATATGGCTCTATATCATTTGTCTGTTCCATATAATCTAAAATGCTTCTTTCAACTCCTAGGTTCAATGATTCGACACTCTCAAACAGATTAGGAGACCATGTATAAAGAAGGATTTTCCTTTCTGTCTCCCCAGTAGCTCTAGAAAGTAGAATATGAAGAAGGTTGTATCTAAATTCATGGAAATGCGGTTTACGTTCATTTATCGTGTTGATGAAGTCCTTCAGAACGTCAATGGGAAGTTGCTTTTGACCTTCTAATGCTTTTGTTTCTTGGTTGGGGTCCGATCTTAGTAGTGAACTCAGCTCTATGAGTTCATCCGTTTCAGGCCCGTTACTTTTTCCAGCTGTAAAGTCAGTTCTCATGAACTGCTCAGTATGCCATGAACTCCAATTTTTCAAACATTGGAAAAGATCGTGATAAGGTAGCGGTACGTCCTCCTTCATTGAAGATAATGACAAGGGTAGAGTGTGTAGAAAACCCGGAAGATCAATATTCAAGTATCTGAATACATCTCCGAGACTATTTACGAAGGACGTGTGTTTCTCCATCATTGATTCCTGGCCTTTGCCATCAGTATCCTTTTCCTTGAATCTTTTACTTGATCGTTGGGGTTGATGCCTTGTAGTATCTGCTGAATCCAAAACTCTTTTTTTAGAATTAAAATCATCTTCGATCTCATTTGGTGCTTGTTCAGTGGCATTCGGAGTTACTCTAGTTCCTGTTTTGTCATTCAAATTTGATTCGTTTTCTTCCGAGATTGTCTGTGTCTCTGCTACGTGAATATTGACAGCCTCTATACTTGATTCTAACTCAGTATATGGATCAATTCCTTTTGTTATAAGGGTAGACATTTTCGTCTTTGGTAGAAGGTCTTCTGTTGCAACCGCGATTGCTTCCCAACTCATTTCTTCAAGCTCAATGGTTTCTAGTTCCACATCTTTCAGTGTATTCTCGTCATTCGTTTTAATAGATTTTATAACTTGAAACAATTTAGTATTTTTATCAATTTCATGAAGAGCGTCTAAACCCATATCATCTTGCACATGATATTCAAGTGATGATGTAGCTTTGATACCTTTTAAAAGAGTAGTGTACTGTCGTATCACGTTTTTTAACTGAGGAAGAATTGTTGAGGAGCTTCTACCCGATAAAAGCATTTGGTTCTCTTCTTTGGTCATTTCGTACTCCAATATCTCACGTTCCAGTTTCTTGCTCTTAAAGCTATCGAATATTTTGTAAAGAAGAGTTGTTACAGTAATATCAGCCTCTGAATGTTGTATTGATTCCATTAAATGATCAATTGCTTGAATAATGTAATATGCAATATTATCAGTCTCCATGGTTTCATAATTTGAAGATAAATAAACGAAATAATAGATTCCTCTATTACGATGGGCCAAATATCTCAAGTTATTCAATGTTGGAGATACGCTTCTATATAATCCCCATTTGTCAGGTTTAATAACATCCATTTGAAATAGTAATTCAAACTTAGCATTAGCTCCCTCAAAGTCTTTAACCTTCATCAGTTTCAATGCATCCTGGAATATTTGTACGCTTTCCTCAATTTGTGATTCTCGTGAGTATTCTTCTGCTTCGAGCTCCTCCTCATCGGAACTTACATTAAGAGCGTGAAAGGTTGACATTAGTTATCTCCCTTTGTATCTTGGGCACCTTTAATAATATGTATTCGTGTTTTTTTGACAGATGGTGATGTTGGTAGCAGTGTTTTTGAAATAAACATTGAAAAGCCATAAAGGACAAATCACTTAGCGTTAAATAAGTTTTACATACTTGAAGGTTGACAGAACAAAATAGAAGATTGTCAACCGATGCGATACTTGGTAGAGTATCTTCCAAGAATCAAGAAGATAACGGTTATTCTTGATGAATGCGTGGAACCAAGACTTGTACAGGTGAAGCCCTTAGAAGTGCACATTAGAGAAAATAATTCGATCAGCATCATCAAACTACCCTATGAAGTTGAATTACAAGATTCATTACAGTTGACTGAAGGTACTCAAGGAGAATATTTACTACGACTGAGGACACTTGCTAGTCCATTGGAAAAAATGAACGATGTAATGTCAGTTCCTGCAGGTAAATGGACCAAAAAAGATCTGAACTTGGAAAATGGATTCGAGTTGAATTGTTTGAAGTGTAACACTCCTGTTATCAGCACTTCTAATATAAATAAGATTAATGAGCTGCCGTCGGAATTCTGGATGGAATTGATGGATTATTGGCATTGCCATAAGCCACAGGTAGGTGATAATGAACTTTTAGATTATTCGGTTGGACGAAATACTCTTATACCATTAACGGGAGAATTACTTGTGGGTAATTCATTCTTTTTGTTGTTACCATCAACTTTACAACGTCAAGCTGCAATGAAGCATGAAGAATTGACATGTTTGAAGTGTAACTCAATATTGGGCGACAGGACTACAGAAGGACTCTGCCGATTATACAAGTGGAAACTATACCTCCGAAAAAATGATGAAACTGATTACTTTAAACCAGAAGATCATGTGCTTTTGTCCATGCTTGAAGCATTAAAGGGGAACTCTGAACGATACACGATTTTGAAATGGGAGGAAAATGTGATTCTACTCTGGTTATTCTCTATTGATATCGGTGTAACATTGTCTGGTGGGAAGGTTTTGAAGAGGGCAGTTAAGATATTTTACACTAGTGATTTGGCAGTTATTAAGAAGATTTGTGACGAAAGACAAGTGGAGGAAATAAAGGTTAATGGTGACGTTTTCGATGCCTTCAAAAAAACGATCGAGAATGTTCATGACATGTTACCTCAGTGTTCGCGAGGCCTTGGGCAGTGGGAAGCATGTTATCTTGAGCTATTCTCTTCTTTATAGATAATGAGTTGATAGTTGACTACATAAATTATAGACATGTTATTAGATACAGAATTCCGTAAAGTAGTGAAATTTCTGAAAAGAGAAAGTTGACAGACGATGTGCTAAATCAATGCAAAAGATAAAGACGTATTTAACGCTATAAGATGGTTAAAGTCATTAAAGAAGTGGGTAAAAGACAGAGATTAGAAAGGACAAGGGAAGATGAGTCAAAATCTTTTTCATTTCTCGAGGTTATTGAACGTGTGGATTCTCTTCCAATAAACTATAATGAGTTTGGCAATTTCCAAGAAAAGGTATACCATTTAATCACACATGATGGAAGAAGGATAGGTTTTGTGTTGAAATTTGTCATTGATGAGATGAGGTTTGTAGCAGAAGATATAATGAAACAGATGTTCACGGTCGATGAAAAATATCATGGATTGAGATTTAAGAGCTCAAATTTTGACGAAAGAAATAAGCAATTAGATATTCTTTCGAAAGATATGTATCTGAAGTCTTCCATTGCTGGTGTAAAAGGATGGCGAAATGAGAAATATGCTGTTTGGGTTGACAGAACCCCATATATTCTACTGGAACGTGCAATGGCCGGAGTAATGGGTATCATTACATATGGCATTCATATCAATGGATATGTTCAAGAAAATGATAACGATGAACTTAAAATATGGGTTCCAAGAAGATCTGCCACTAAGCAAACGTGGCCCTTGATGTTGGATAATATTATCGCAGGTGGTCTTGGATACCCCTGCAGCATTGAAGAAACTGTAATAAAGGAAAGTATTGAGGAAGCAAATTTAGAAGAAAAAATAATTAGGGAAAATATCCGTCCAGCAGGTATGGTATCGTACTTATATTACCCAAATGATGTCACTACTGACACATTTGAGGATGAACGAAGTTTTATTGTTGGAGAAATTGAATATGTGTATGATTTAAAAGTGTCAGCTGATGTGATTCCAAGGCCTAATGATGGGGAAGTAGAGAGTTTCTCGTTAATGGACCTTCAAGATGTGATTACTGCTCTCCAAAACAAAGAATTTAAACCAAACTGTGCTCTCGTCATGGTAGAATTTTTAGTTAGACATGGGTATATTACCACGGAAAACGAACCTCATTACGGTGAATTAATCAATAGAATGCATAGAACTTTACCATTCCCAACTTTGAATTAGTGAATTAAACGATATAAAGTTAGTTACAATTTGTTCATCAACAATGTAGCTGTACATGGATTGAATATACACACGATGATTTAAAATAATATACTATTGTCATATTTTCAGAGAAAAGAAAAGAAAATTTAAACTATACTAAAGATTTCATTTTATGTAGTTCAACTTAATATCAAACCATTGTCTCTTCGCAAATTCTTCAGGTCTTAGAGTAACGTTGCCGTACACTAAAGGTGAGAAATAGATAAAGAACCATACAATGGCTATCGAAACTGCAACAAAGAAGACAGTTAATGAAGTAGAGTTGATTTTAGGATCAGCCTTATATGGGGTTCCCTCAATTTCTTCATCTCTGGATGCATCAATAGATTTGCAGTCACTAAATACAACTTCCCATAACCCAGCAGTAAATAATGAAATTATTAGATGAGCTGGTAAATAATGATGCAAAAACTTTTGACGATGCATCAAAAAGAAAGGTGCGTAATGGCATCCCCATGATATGAATAAGAAGGCTAGAGGTCCGTATAATTTCTCTCTTGTAATCTTACCTAGGACAAAATATCCACGCTTTCTTGAGATTTGATCAGCAAGTAGAATGCCAATGAAAACAGACATTGAAATTACTTGGAACCACCAGCCAATAATATTAGCAGTAAAGAATATCTGTTTTCTTTCTTCAGACTTTGTCCAAAAAGAAACACCACATAGACCTGCAGGCCAACTCTGAGGTTGAGAAGCGAAAGGATGCTCGGCAGATAATTTATTATTTTGTTCAAACATTGATTTTTGTAATTCAGACCATTTGCGGAAAAATGACATTGGCTTAACAACCTTAGGCGTAAATTTCTTTCTGTCTTCATCTAGATTTGTAATTTCGTCTACTGACCAAGCATTTGTTGGATCTCCAAAATTCTTACTACCATTAACTTCTTGTTGTTCAAACCCCCAGTCCGGTAATAATACATCATTGTGGGTCCATAAGACAACATCAGTATTTGGATGATAGATCTTGAATTGAACACCCTTGGTCTTGACAACATGACCTTCATCTCCCTTCTTCAATGGTTGGAAGGTGAACACGGTTTGTTGATATGATTCTCCATTGGCAATTTCTTCCGAGACGGTAGTAATTTCCTCATTAGTTGGATAAAATGGAGATGCAACATCATGCGCCAATAAATAGGTATTAGATGCAACATGTCTTAGTCTAATTGGTTCATTCAATACTACAGGGACACCCTTATGTGAGTCTAATTCTCTTGTTGGAAGGACTTCCCAGTCGTTAGAAATATCAGTGCCCGTAAACCCGGTAACTTGTTGGCCTTCTGAAGAAATACGACCATCTTCATAACGTAACGGATAAAAAGCCTGGTGAGAGTGCAAAAAGGCTTCAGTATCCTTATGTTTCAAAGTAATGATGTCGTAGAAATGTACTTCCTTAGATAAGATACTCATTGGAGAATCACCCAATGTTTCTTGGAATTCCGCTGACATGAAGGCATCACCTGGACCTGATTTGCTTAAGATGGCAAAATGAACCCAAAACCAAAACAAATAAATACAGAACGGGGCAAAAACTAATCCATTTAATCTTTTGACAAAATGTCTAAAGAAAGCTCTTAATGTTAAGTTTGCACGAAGATCTAATAATTGCCATAAATTAACAATTACACCTGTCCCAATAGCAGCATAGGTCATTACTCCAATATATTTAGTAGAAATAACGAAGGATAATGATAACCCAGTAAGATGCAACCAAATGTACCATTGTGGTGAAAATGGTGCCCTCAATTGGGCCTTATAGAAGCGAACAAAACTGTAGAATGAAGCGGCAATGGAAATCAATAAAATGGCGTCTAAAAGAATCAATCTAGTTTCGGTAACATGAGCATTATCAACAGCAACTAATAGTGCACCAAAAAAACAAGTAATCGCCTTAAAATTTAATTCTTTCAAAGTATTAAACATAATGGAGACGGTTAAAGTACCCAGCATGGCATTGAAAGAACGATAGGCGATATATGGAGCTGGATTAGTTTGATAACTAGATCCAATCTCATCAAATTTAAAAGAACCATTATATCCAACTAACCATCCAATGAAGGCAATTGCCATTTTTGCAAAAGGTGGATGGACATCAAAGAAATAGGTCCTTTCTAAGTAATAAGATGCAAATTTACCAAAATGAACTTCATCAAAGACAACTTCTTTAGGGTACCAGATCATATAGAATCTTGCCACAAAGGCAATTAATGTTACTGTGTAAAGGAGAGCATTGTAACGGAGAGCTGAATCTGGGGGAGGTCTCAAAAGCCATTTTTCAGCAACCTGTTCAAAGGAAGTAGTGGATCGCTTGGCATACTTTAGCGCCTCATCATCGACGTCAACAATTGGGGTCGAAGATTTGGAAGAACGCTTCTTAGAACTGGCCATTTTTCTAAGTTAGAAGCAGATATAAATATGGTAGCAATTTTCTGTTTATTGTACTTTGTGAAGTCCCCTAACGTTAAAGTTGCAACGGAACATTAGATCTAACGTGTCAAATACTTATTTTTTTCAAATGGTATCGGTCACTTTCCTTCACGAAGCAAAGGCGCTTAAAAAACATTGATTACATAAGCATTTGTTTCCATTATAACTGTCCCCATTAGCAAGTTAGAAAGGTTATAGATTGATGATGATATCAGAACCCATCTAAAGATAAAAGAAACCTTTTTAATTAAGTTTCTAATTTTTATTTGTTTTTAAATATATGTTTAACTTATTATGACCGTGATTCCCTATTCAAAAAGTAAATAAGTCCACATTTAGATGAATTATTCTGACAACAAATTTTAATTAATTGAAGTTAATGCTGCCTTAGGCTTTACCAAAATATCATGCTATATTCTCCTTCATTTAGTTATTTTTTTCTCAATTTTTCTTTCATGTTTTCAAAAACATTTCTTATTATTGGAGAAGATTAGGTAACTTTGATTCAGAATTTACATAAAAAATTCTATATACACTGAAGTCACGAAACATAATGTTACAACTAGATAATTCGAGGTGATGAATAGTGACGCTTCTTCTATGGAGATGGAATGAGAACTTATCTTGATTTAATAACTCCGTTCCTTGTAAAAAAGCAAACGAATAGGCTAAAATATTTTTGATAATTTTATTTGATTTTATTGTGCTTTAAATTATATATTGTAACTTAGTTATGTAAATTTTAGTAGATATCCGGTTAATTAACAGAATTGCTTAGAAGTTTATAAACCTTGTTGAGCTCTTCTTCTGTCACGTTCTTCAGCAATGGTCAATTTAATACCCTTACCCTTTGGCAAGGAGATGTATGGCTTACCTGGTTCACCAATGATGAAAACGTTGTTCAATCTGGTGACGAAAGTGTTGTCCAAAGAATCCTTGATGTGAACTAAATCGAAACCACCATCGTGTCTTTCCTTGTGAACAATAGTACCAATTCTACCCAAGTTACGACCACCAGTAACGTAAACTAACTTACCAGCATCGAACTTAATATAATCGGTAATCTTACCAGAGGCCAAATCAACTTTAACGGTGTCGTTAACCTTGATGTTTGGATCTGGGTATCTAATAGTTCTACCATCGTGGGTAACAACGTATGGAACACCCTTCTTACCTAATTGGACCTTCTTGACCTTAGCTAATTTGTAAGTAGCTTCTTCATCGGTGATACGGTGAACAGCGAATCTACCCTTAACATCGTAGACCAATCTGAAGTTTTCGTTAGTGGCATCTAAAGTGATGACATCCATGAAACCGGTTGGGTAGGTAGTGTCAGTTCTGACCTTACCGTCGACCTTAACATGACGTTGCATCAAGATAGCCTTAACTTCACGACCGTTCAAGGCATACTTTAATCTGTTTCTTAGGAAAACGATCAATGGTAAAGATTCACGTAATTTGTGTGGACCAGCGGATGGTCTTGGAGCGTAACAACCAGATAGTTTGTCCAATAACCAATGGTGTGGAGCTGCTAATCTCTTTAGATGCTTCTTTCTATTTGTAATGGAGAATTAGAAATAAAATAATTCAGTAATTGTTAGTAAAAAGCTATTCTTCGTTTCCTGGCAATTTAGTCTGATCGGCGAACATGATATTCTTTTTCAAAATGATATTGGAATTGTATTGTATTCACTATTCCCATACTGGGATCTATGGTTCTTGCTATTAACATTTTGGTGATTATCACGTAATTTCTCAGTGGATTCAATATTCCCTGATCGGTCCTTTGCACTCTTGTTACTCAAATAACATACGGTCCTCTAGCCATCTTTCCTTAATGATTGATATCTATACGGGGTTGATCTGTATAAGTCTATTGAAGTCGACTAGTACTACTAATGCGCTGTAATTTTTCATATAGTCTACGGTACGTAGTGCAGCTAGCTGGTACTCACTCACTAGCAAGATTGGCCATCTAGTCTCAGTCAGTCTGGAAAATTTTGGCAAGACACGCGGAAAATATTCTGAGAAGCGCAATAAAATTTTGGAAATAAAAAAACCAGAAGGGTCTGGGTTTTAAAAATGTACGGATGTAGCCGTCACAGAAATTACCTAACCCAATATTTTGGTCTTTAACTCTAAGCATGTCTTACTTAATATTGTCGTAATCTATTAAACAAAAAATGTAATACTTAGCTATCAATGCTATTTTAATATATAGACATACAAACATACAATGCTCAGTTCAAATCAGCAATGACTCTGGTCCAATTACCATGCTTTTCCTTACCATATTGAATGGCAGCAACCCATTCAGCCACTTGTTTAGTCAATGGACCAGATTGTTCACCAGGTAATAATGGGACGTTAATTTCTTCACCCTTCCAACCAATTTCCTTAATTGGAGAAACCACTGCGGCGGTACCTGAACCAAAGGCTTCCACCAATTCACCCTTCTTGGATTTTTCAGCCACTTCATCAATGGTACAATAACGTTCGTTAACTTCCCATTCATTAGAATCCAATCTTTCCCTACATAGATGTAAAATGGAATCTCTAGTGACACCTTCCAAGATGGTACCATCCAATGGAGCGGTAACCAATTCTTTCTTACCTGTCTTGTTATCCTTGAACACAAAGAATGCGTTCATGGTCCCAACTTCAGTAATGTTATGTTCTGGGCCAAACAACCACAAGTTTTGTTGGTAACCTCTTTCAGCTGCTTGTAATTGAGGTAAGACACAAGGAGCATAGTTGGCACCCAATTTCTTGTCACCAACACCACCTGGCCAAGCTCTAGTAGCGTAATCGGTAGCTTCCAATCTAACAGCTTTGAACCCAGTCTTGTAATATGGACCGACTGGGGAACAAATAACAAACAGTAAGGCTCTATCTGGGGTGGAAACACCTAAAGTTGGAGTGGTACCAATCAAAGTTGGTCTAATATATAGAGAGTAACCTTGACCTTGAGGAACCATATGCTTATCCTGTTCGATCAATTTACCGATCAATTCGATCAATTGTTCACCATCAAAAGTTGGTAGACAAATTCTAGCGGCGGATTTGTTCATACGGATCATATTCATATCTGGACGGAACATAGTGATCTTATCATCTTCTGTTCTGTAAGCCTTCATACCTTCGAATAATTCGAAAGCATAATGGAAGACCACGGAGGATGGGTCTAGAGACAAGTTACCGTAAGGTTTGATTTGAGGGTTTCCCCAACCTTCAGTAGAGGTCCATTCAATGGTCAACATGTGATCGGTGAAAGTCTTACCGAAAACTAATTCATCGTTTGGTCTTAGTTTGGATGGGGTGGCCACTGGAGTGATTTCCAGTCTGGAAGCGTCTAATGGAGCAGACATTGTTGGTTATCTTATCTTATTGAAAAAGAGAGAAAAGATCTTGTCTGATTGTTCTAATTTTTTATTTTTTCGTTTCCCTTTATCGTCGTCGAGTGTGCAAGGAAAATGAGGGAGAACAATGAATGAGTACGAGGAATTGTATTAATACGTACGAGAAGTATGTGGAATTCGGTCAGAACAATCCAATTGGTCTCAGGAAATGTGCGTTGAGGTATAAACTGAACTAGACTCGATGGAAGAGATGTATATTTCTATATAGACAAATTGACAGCACGGAATAAGGGAACGTACGAGCAACTAACTGCACAGACAGACAGACAAAGCTGTCTGCTTAAATACGTTGCTGCTGTGTGGCACATCCTCTAGATTAGAGCCTGTTATCATCAACATAGGGTGACGGTTGATATATATGCCGTACAATGGGCGGTTATTCATTGACTCATAGTGTGTCGTTATATGTGGCGGGCCGGTTCCGCTGTGGGAGAAGCTGTTCGTGTTTGTTTCGCGGTTGTTTCGCACGGCCAGTATGTTTCGCAGGGTCCACCCATCAAACAGGATCTGAACCATTCATTTCCTTCAAGAGAGTTTATTTGCTAGATGGATGATCTCATGGGTAATTGACGGACAAGGGAAGCAAGCAACAGCATGAACAGAGAACCATGGCAGACATTCGTAGACCGCTGTCTTAATGGCAAAGATATACCAACGGTAACTTCTGACGAGCTGCAACAATTAAAGAAGATATCTCTTTCTGCAGATGTGGTGGATAGTCAAGAGCTGATACTGGCGCTCTCATATGCTATAATGTCGGACCCTGATGAGATTATACCACTGATATTGCAGCTGACATCTCCCGCTTTCACAAAAAAGATGGCGGTTGACTGCCTGATTGAGCAATTGCAACCATTGCTATTAAAGGTTTCTAATAGGAAACTGAAGCGTGAGCCGATGAGGTTGAATAACAACAATGTTGATTTCAGACAGGATGAACAACGTACCCAATGGAAACAAAATGGCGGAATGAAATCTATCCCATTAATATTCACAATCATAAGACTGCTAGATAGAAGCGATATTTCATCTAATTTAGGGTGGTTAACTCCAGCTATGTTGAATCTCTTAGATGATACTTCAGACTTAACAGGCATCAAATTGAAAAGTGTAATATTGTTAGATGAATTTTTAAACAAATTCAATAACGACAACGTCGACGATACCGATGATGATAAATGGATAAGCTTCAAAGACACAGGATTGTTTGCATTATATGAACCTATATTAAAATTATTATGTTATTATATTCCTCCAATGTACACAGAAAAGGAATCACTATCTACCATGCAAATAGCATACCCAACATTAATTAAATTATATTCGACACAATTTAAAAAGGATACAAGAATGTACAAGAGGAAAATCTCTGAAATATTGACAGAACTATTATTGCAAAACGTTATTCCCAGATTAGATTTAAAATATGATACTTTGATAATATTCAGTTTACAAATAATGAAGCAATTAATTACGATTCTGCAGGGCCAATCCATAATCCATTTACAAAGAATCATATACTGTCTCGGTGAATATATCGTCAAGACTCCCTTCTTAACATTATATAAACCTCTTATCATATCCGTTCTTGACGTTTTGCAGACATTGATTCATGAATGTGCCCCTGAAAGAATAATAGCTCATAAATATGATATATTAACCATCCTTATCATAATTTATGAGAAATGCAGTAGGGAAGGTATTATGGACGATGATAAGGGAGTCGCCACAGTCACTCCCAAGGAAACGGTAGACATTGAAGTTACTTCAAAGATACGTCAAATGATATTCGCATTGGAACTTCCTGCAAACGAGCGCATCGAATTGTTAAAGGGACGTGATATTGAAGCATTATTTACAGATAATTAATTAGCTTACCCTATATAGATAGAACCATTCATTCATTCATTCATTTTTTTTATTCTTTCATTGTGAATTTTGTAAACCCTTCACTAATCTAATATTGGTATCCAAAAACTTATTCACACAACTACTCAAACACTCTTCCTCTTGTGCATTCAAGTTGGAATCCGTAATACTGGAAACACAATTCTTGAAACATGTATTAGTCAACTGATGAATGGACATTTGTACTTTCTGCTTAGAGTTTTCAGATTCTAAAAACGCAGCAATTTCCTTCTTTGATGAATCATCTAGGGCTGCTAAGTTCTCTGATGCTAACGTGGTATTATTAAGAGACATTGTATGATGAAGTTGAAGTGGTTTCACTGTTCTTTGTCGTTTGAAAGGGTAGTCCAATAACTAAAGGGAAACTACCTAAATTGATCAATTAGATTCATTGGCAAACTGTTTACCCTGTTGCAGTGGCCAAAATAAAATAGTAAACAAGACAAGAACGGCGGTAAAGTGAACCTACATATAAAACACACTTCAATCATCCCTTGAAAAGCAAGGCTTTGCTACATTAAGAGCTCTTTCACCATACTATGAGAGAGAAATTGGTTGGTGCCAAAGAAGAATGGTACGAAGCCTATATCAAATCGCTGACAACTCACATCGAGAACAAAAAATATTTCTTAAAAAAGGCTCAGGATACCATTAAGGAATTGCAAAGGGAGAAGGAGAATGATGAAACTAGGAACGAGTTAGCTGAAGAGGAGAAGGCAAAGAGGGAGGCAATATGGGAGGAATTCTTGAATAAACCATTATTGTTCCCAGAGAGATCAGATCCCATTGGATTAAGTTTAGCAACTTCAAGCTTAACGATGAGATCTGCAAGTTCAATGGATGTAATTAAGGTCATGAAGGATAATTGCACAAATATGAAGTCAATGGTTACATATCAGAGGAAAATCAACGAAAATTTGTCTTTACTATTGGAGTCTATGAACTCTTCTGCGACTACAACAATTGAATCCGACTCAAATGAGACGAATATATACAAGGATGTACATACAAGGAATAAAGAATTATGGGACAATATACAAAGCATAATGAAGCAATACTTGTTCGATAGCGATGAGAATGAAGATGCTTTGGCATGCGAGGCCGTTTGGGATATTTTGAAACGATTGGTTAATTATGATCCGACTCTAACGTTTGCCGATTTCAAATTCAGTTCACATCGGGAGACATTGATGAAGCTTTACAGACTACTCTTAAAAGGACATCTAGTTGTACCCTCTACAGGACACACAAACTCGCGATCAGTGCAATTGATTGATTTTTTGGATACAGACGTTTCTTGAATTTTCAACTCCGTCTATTTTTTGGTTTTTTGCTACCAGAGAAAATTCACCAAAACAAGAAAACAAACATTCGAATCCAATATGATACTTCACTACGAGCATAACGAACAACTATATTCAACTAATACATACCAATCCAGTATACCTGACACATCCATTTCTGTGAAATGCCAGACCATAGAAAAAAACTATCACTGGAGGAACGTCTTTCTCTGGCCACCAAAAAAGGAAAGAAGAAGGGCAAAAAATCAAACTTAAATTCTCCTTCAATCACTGCTACTTCATCTCCACAATTAAATGCCTCTGAATTTGTACCAACTGAAAATAACAAGAGCATAGAATCTACCATCTCTCCCATACAATCATCTTTAGATTTACAACAAAATACGCCACACAAAGACGATGCCACAATTACTGAGCATGCTAAGCCCACCATTGAAACATGGCTTCCTAATAATTATGAGGAACTTGATGTAGAAAGTTTATTAAACCAATTGAGGCCGTACTTGACGGATATCATTAAAGAGAACGAGAGCTTAAAGATTCAGGTTAACGAAAATTCTGCACAATCCCCGCCTATACCCGATTCAAGTCTATTCAGACTGATAAAAGAAAAAGATGATATTATCAATCAATTAAGAACAGAAGGCGAAAATTTATCCAAGAGTGACTTTAGAAAGTCAACAGAGTTGAAGTCTTTAAAGAATGAATACACTGATTTACAAACGCAATTGACAGCAGCAAAGAATGACTTAGAGGAAAAGGATATTGACCTAAAGAATATAAAAATGGCTAATGCATCTCTTGAAAAGTCATTAACTGAATCAACAGTAAAGATCTCTTCTCTTTTGAAGGAAACGGATGAGTTAGCTCATTTACAAAGTCAATTGAACGAAAAGGACGTAAAGATAAATGAATTAACTGAAAAATTGACTTCTTCTACAACAAGTTTGAACGATACGATCTTAAACCATCAGAGTGAAATTGACTCATTGAAGAAAACAAACAATGATCATATATTGACTTTAGAATCTACTATTGAAAAACTTCGAATCGAGTTAGAAAACGTAAATGACGAAATAACATCAACAAATATACTGGGGAATCCTATTAGAACGAATACCCAAGACACTACAGGTCATCCACGAGATCAGTATGAAATTTTACAAAATCAGTTCAAATCAAGTAAAGAAAATTGGGAAAGTATAGAATTTTCATTGAATTCTAAGATCACAAATCTCAACTCAACTCTAAACGATTCAAAGAAAGATATTGTCAAGCTCAATAAAGATCTTGAACAATTAAGAACAGAAAAGACAAAGTTAGTGAAACAGTTAAACAATGAACGTGAACAAAATGAAGAATTAAAAGAGCAAATCAAAAACTTGAACCTGAAGATAGACAACCTAAACAATGCATTACATACCCGAACAGAAGATTACTCACTCCTTCAAAAGAAGTTCAATATTCAAAAGTCACAATTACAAAACAATATTGGAACCCAAGAAGTTCCTTCCAACTCTGGTGAACTATTGATCCCTAAAAATAAAAATTATTCAATATCATCTAAAATTTCAAGTGATTCTCTAATGCGCAACTTGCAAGAGGAATGGTTAAACTCTGACATACCATTTGGAGGTAATCCCGATAACAACAGCGATTTGGAAAACGATAACCTGGATAACATTGACAATAGTGTCATTTTACACACAGATGATAAGGAAGGTAGCGTTTCACCTACAAATTCTGTGGAATGTTTAAATGACTCCATCACGCAAGAAAGTGGGCACAATAACAAACAATTGCCAGTACTAGAATTGGGTGAGGTACCAGAAGAAGCAGCAGATCTTGAATCGATGTTTCAAAGGACACCTTCTTCTCAAATCCCATTATCATTACGTAAAACAAGCACAGCATTATTAAGTAATGCCTCTAACACACAAATGAACTCACAGATGATGAGTAGGTTGGGTTCAGAGATAAGAAGGATCGAAGGAGAATATGCCGCCTTGGAAGAGACATATACTCGATTAAAAAAAGAGAAGGATAACGCAAACGATGAAATATTAAGACTGCTAGAAGAGAATGAAGGTGTTAAGAGCATAAAAGAGGAGAATTTGAAACTAAAGACCCAAATCGAATCTGTAAATCAGAAATTAGAAACTGCATTGCAACTATTAGGTGAAAAGACTGAGGCAGCTGAAGAACTTCAAAACGATGTGGAAGATTTGAAGGAAATGTTGCATCAACAAGTTCAACAAATGGTAGAGATGCAACAAAGACTCCTATAGAATTTTTTTTTTCTAAGCAATCGTTTATCAATTAAGAACTTATGTAGTCTTAAATATAAAGCAAGATAAATTGTAATTTACATAATTATTTGCACTGTTCAAAGTAATAGAATGATATCAATTATCGCTGGTTTAATCATTCCCTTGTTGTTTAGCCAGTTCAGTATGCTCTTCAATATCATCAGCTTCCCATGGATAACATAACCATTCATCTGGAACTGTAACTGCAGCCATGTAATGACCGGTTTCCATCATTTTTGCTGGTAAATCAGCTTTCTTTGGTTTATCCTTATTATGCAAAACAAAAACGGAAAGTGTAGTTTCTTCATTTAATCTATTCAATCTCTTTTGTTGTACCTCAATTTCCTTTTCTAGTTCAGTGACCGCATAATGTAAAGTAGTTCTTGTGTCATCAACCTCATCCACAATTAAAACTTTCTTACCGATTAAAGAATCAAAATGTTTATCTAGTGCCATAAAATCAAGCCATTGAGTTCTGATGACTTCCTTGCCAATAGTCTCCACAGTGTCATCGACACCCATATCTTCGTATAATGATAAACCGATGGCTTGAATTGGAATATTTTTTTCACCTTTAACTTTCAAGAACGATCTGATAATTCTAGCAGGAATCATACCACCACCAGTAATAGCAATAATAATATCAGGTCTCTCGTTCTTGGCTAAGATCTCCTTGGCAACTTTTTGACATAATTTATGGATGTTGTTGTACGAAATGTACATCTTTTTAGGTTCAGCCATTTTTTGCAAAGTTATTGGGTGACGCTTGAGGAAGAAGTAAAATTAGATAATTTTGGGTTATCAACCAGAAATGTATAGAGTCATTTCCACTGTCCTAGAAACAATAAGTTCTAATGACATATCTATTCAACTTGGAATAAAAAAATTTCTCGAAGACATCGCATCGCATCGGCTTACGTCAGCTAGTGTGGGGAAACCGTATGAGGCGAGTGACTTTTGTCAATAAAAAGGCTCTTAAATTACAACTATTTTAAGTTTTCTATTATCGACGTATGTATATGTAATGTAATGTACTTAGAACTCCGTGGCATCAACAAATATCTCACTGTTGGAATGACTTTCTTCCCCGTTACCATCAATTAATTGCTCTTCGTCAATTATTTCGGCTTCTGCATTAACTTCCTCATCTTGTATTTTTAGCTCTTGGAGGTATTTTCTCAAGTTGGCTTGGTTCTTTAACATTTCCAGCTTCCCTTGAATTCCCAATAGAATCGGCAAAGTGTCACTCGAAGTCTTTAAGGAGCTTTTTAGATGTTTTATATTTTTCTTGGTATGTTTATTTTTCATGGAGTTCAGTTCGGTATTCCTGAAGGTAAAAAGCCACTTTAACCATATTGTTAATAATCCACTTTTACTCCATGTTCTCTTGTTTAATTCAGAAGTGATAATGTCAGTTAATTTTGCTACTACTTCAGGTGCTCTTATTTGGGTAGACACAAATTTCTTTATTCTTGCTTCCGTCCATTTATCGGAAAGCACATAGTCTAGAATAGTTTCTTCAGGAGTTTCTGTCTCCAGGCATTTCAATAGATTTTCGCTTAATTCATTCTGTTCAGTTTTAGTTATTTTATTCTTTAATGGTTTTTCATTCTCTTCCTCCTTCAACACTTCTGGTTCTTTAATTTTGTCTTGGTTGGATTCAGCCTCGACAGGTTGCTTATTACCTTCATTTAGGATAATTTCTTTATTATTTTTTATGGTATCTAAACTTATTTTTGTAAAATTTGGTTCATTGACATTTAACCAAGCAATCAGAACATTAGAACCTGTTTCTACAAAATCAATTGCTTCTGAACCGGAGACATCAATTGAGCAGATTGCATCGTTTTCACCAAGGGTATAGAACGTTATTTTACCATCTACGTTCAAACTTCCAACGTATTCATCAATGACTTTCAATTTCTCACTTTGAGCTGACCAAGTTTGTACTTCTTGTTCTGTGGTAGCATCAAAAACAGCTATCTTATCAATATTAGCAATAATAAAATATTTACCATCCTCAGAGAATTCACATGATATAGCACCAAAAATATTATAGTTGGCCACAGTGACAGGTCTTCTCTTAGATGGATCCACAATGTAGACAGAATTTTCGGTTATAATCCCCAAGTATAATGTCTCTTGAGAGTGTAACAATTGGAAGTGTGTAATCGTTTCATCTTTCCCATCAACTAGATGAAACGTTTTAATAGGTTTTGATTTATTATACTCCAGTTTTTTAACACATTTATCACTGTCTAGAATCCAAATGAATGGACCTTCTGTAGCAACACCCACTATCTCATCTTTGTTGCGGATGATATTGACGATATCCTTCCCATTGGAAGAAAATGCAACAACTCTTCCATCACTAAACCCATTTATAAAATATCCCTCACTTTTACTATCGACTATTTCTTCAACTTGTTCATCATTATCGCTTATTTTTCTCTTTGACTGAGTTGTGGCCACAACCGAATCAGCGTTACTACACCATCCGGCAAATATCACATCTGAGGCCTTAAAATCATTTTGCTCGTAATCCAAATGATTAACCAAAGAACTGTTAATCTTATAAGATTTAGATGGATCTAATGGATAGATGTCTACAACGTTTCTCTGTGAAATATTCGCCTGGAATGCAAATCTATCAATACCATGAGAAAAACTAGCCAATACATCATCAGAAGAACCCATTTTTAGTCAATCAGGAATTTTAGTTCACGATACTATGCTTTACCAACCAAAGTTGTAAGAGATACAAACTCTTTCTCTTCTTAACTAACATAATTTTTCAATTTTTCTTGCGATGAGATTGAGCTTGAAGAATTTTTTTTCTACGTTTTACCCGGAGATGATCGATAACGTAATCTGAAATGATGGTTGGTATTTAATATACGTATGCTGCTGTAACCAATTCTATGTCTATAAGTCTAAATAGTTAATACTGTATCCATTCTCTATAAGCTTAGGACGTGATTGAGTATCTGCTCATCATCGGGCGTTAAAGTAGCCATAATTTCCTGATATCTTTCAACATTTCCTTGTTGTAGTGATGATATGGAGTTTCTGAAAAACGCAAAAGCATCTATACTTGTCAATATCGACTCCGTGAGGGGATCTTCTTCAAGATCATCAAAGGTATCGTTGTCACCAAAAGAGCCACCGTTAACAAAAGCATAATCGTTATCTTTTCTTAACATTTCGACTAATTCGTCGAAATTTCCATCTGCATCTGCAGCACCATCTTCTTCATCCTCGTCATCATAATCACCAGCGAGGGTGTCATCCCAACCTTCGAACTTTTCTGATCCAAATGCCGAAAATTCCTTTCTCTTATCTTCTAAATCCTTAATGGCCTTAGGGAGTTTCCCAATTAATTGAACAAGAACTTTACCTAATTGTGGAACAATCGAATTTAGAGACAATGCGTTCAATTCCATCTCACTAACATTACAACTCATATCCAATACTGCGATCAATGATAACTTAATGTCGTAAACTCTTTGGAAGTTTGGGATGTATACTGTAAACCAGGTTTGGAAGAATAACTCCAATATATTCGCCTGTTGTAGAAAGTTTAACGTAGATAAAGGTTCGGAAATCATGTTTGCTATAATGACATTGAATGAAGTAACACCAAAAACCACATGTTTCTTCAAGCCAGCATCCTTTTCTGTAACTATTGCGTTAATTACATCTTTTAAAAATTGTTCCCTATAGGCCGGTTGCAATTTTTGACCTAACGCCAGCGTCATCTTTTGTGAAAGTTCGAAGATACTGACAAGTTCACTTAATGAATTATCATCAGAAGAAATTGCCTTTTGATAGATTTCGAAGAGAATCTTGGAATAAAAATCATTCTTTTGCAATTCATCTTTCCCATAAACAAGGATATTATTCAATGCGACAAGAAAATCTTCCAAATAAAAAGCAACCATACTTTCAGGCTTTCTATTACATTCTCCAATTAATTCCAAAACCTTCCAGGCAATAGGGCTTATAGTTTTTAATAAAAATGAGGAACTTTCTAAGAATTCACACAATTCATGATAGAAATCTTCCATGTCATTTTTCAATATGAATTCAGCTGCAGGATAGAAAGATTGTTCCAAATTCTTAACAATCTCGGGTGAATTTTCAAACGATAATAAGATAGAGATCGCAGTCGAAAGGACGCCTAGAGCAGCCATTTGTTTGTCGGATTCATCAGGTATATCATTCTGTGCCAACATGTTATTTGGATCGTAATTAGATGCTTCATGTAAATCAATAGCAAATTTCAAAAATTGTTGTACTAAATTATTCATCAATTCCACACCAAACGGTTGTAACTGTTCAGCAAATTGCTCCACGAATTCTTGCATGACCCCAGATACCGCATCCGTTTCAAATTCATTAGATAAAGCCAATAATTTGTGCATGGTAGGAATAACTGCGGGCGATAATGCCTCTTTGAAATCTCGTTTGGTAATAAATGCTTGCATGGCTAATGCAGCTGCCAAATTTACAGGTAAGCAGTCGTTATCCTCAATAAAGCATGACATGATACCTTGATAAATAACTGGCATCACTGAAGTATCTCTAAATTCAACAACTTCCAATTTAGATGCAATTTCACAAGCACGGGCTCTCAAAAAAGCATAATTAGATGAGAAGAACGGGTAAACGAATGCTTTTAAAAATTGTTCCACCTCTGCGGCAAACGAGTCCTTTGCAGTTAGTCTATCAATAATACTAGAGAAGATCTTCAAAGAAGATTCAATTTGGACGGCATTTTCTAAGGTGATATTTTGGAAATCACCAACATTAGCTTGTAAGTTGCTTATAATAAATTCCAAAGTTGGTTGTAACGTTACTTTGCCCCTCTTTGTGATACATGTTATTAATAAGGCAATGGCAGCGAGATCTGGGGAATAGTCATCATCCCATAATTCGAGATTTCTATGAATATATTCCTGTGGGTCGTTTTCAAATGTCTCTAATGTCTCCTCAGTTGGTGTCAATAAACGAAATATAACATGTTGTAAAATGACAGTATAATGAGGTTCCACTAATTTCCATGTAGTCTTTTGTACGACACATTGTTCAATAAAGTTCAAACAGTAATATATGGATGCATCACTTAACCATAAAGATCTATTGCCCCATCTTTCAATTTGTTGGAAAATTAGGTTTAATAATTGAGGTAAAAATTGTGATAGGTACATCTCTTTAAAATCTTTATAATCGAATTTCCTGGTAAGTGATCTGGATGCATATCTTTGGAATAATCTGTACAAATTTGCATAAGCCCATTTTTTACACTTAACCCATGGATTTCTATTTCTCGAATCTATATCATTTGCAGTGGAATTCAATAATTCAGTTGGTAGATCTTGTTGTATAATGGCAACGAAAAAGTTAGCCCAGGGAATAAAAGACTCTGGACGTTGCAACACAAAGGGTAAATCTGTGTAAACAACGAATTTGTAAATTTTAATGACTAATTTAACTAATTCACCAAATTTGGCATCATTCATATTCTTACCTTCCTGAAATAACGTAGTGTTGGTAAATTCTAATAGGTTTGGGAAAGATTGCATGATTAGCATTTCTAGCTCCTGTCTATCATCATTGTTTTTCCATCTATAAGTTCTAAAGATTTCAGAAAGACATAATAAACCAATATGGATAGAGTCTATATCGTTATTGGATGATAATAACTCCATTGATTGGGGTAGCAAAGATTCCCATTTCTTCTCAGGATAATCATATGCAATAATTGTAGATAGGGCCGAATTCAAAATTCTGATACAACTTGGAGATTGTTTGGCACATTGCAACATAGTTTGTAATAGCATATCTTTTATAACTGGTTTTTCATCATTGTCTACCGAATATACTGGACTGTTTTTATTACCACCATTTTGTTCTTGATTCCAACCATAGTTGATCTTATTTTTAAAATATAATGATGCAGATAATTTAATTTGTTCAGGAACTTCATTAGATGATATAATGTCCAAACATGCACCAAGGAATCCCGGCGTTGCGCTAGCTTCTTTCAAACTTGCCTCGGCTTGAGTTCTGGTACTAGCATCTGGATGTAAAGTAAATGCAAAGCATTCTAGCAGTGGATTAGCGTCCATATTTGTTTCTCCTCTTTGTGCTTCCTGCTAATATCAAGAATGGGAATGATTATTCCGATAATTAACTGTGTCAACTGTTGATTGAAAATATGAAAAGTGATGAGATGAGATGATTATCTTGAAAATTTTTCTAAGCGTTATGCATGTCAAATATTTTTGACCGAAGACTTGTATTAACGTTTTAAGTCGTTTGAAAAATAAAAATCAGGTTCTTTCTATAACGCTATATCTAATGTTATATTCTATAGATCTATTTATCTAGTCGACGTAAATGTAGAGGGTTAGATTGACCATCCTGTCACTAATCCTAATTTCTCTAATTCAACAGATGACAATACGGGGAACACATGAGCTTCGGTATTAAATACCCATTCTGTCATCTTAGATTCACTTTCATCATCAAATAAAAGATATAAATATTTTAAAGTTTCTGCTAACCAGAAACTTTCCAAATTGTCTCGTTTCAGAGTTGGTTGTACGAAACAATCATCCAAGGAAACGTATCTTCTGTGGTTATCCACTTCACAATCCACGCAGGTATTTTTGGCAAAATTATCAAGTATCTCTGCCCCCCATTGTCTATACATTTGCTTCTGTGCGGGATCGCTTGACAAATGATGTAAGAACATGATGGATTCCACGGTTTCTGGTCTTTGCAAAGTATGTTTGTCCAACGGTTTGACGTAAAATTCTTGGTTCTTGTCCGTGATCTCTTCATTATGAGTTCCATCGTTAAATACCACAATTTCCGGTGATAGTCCTGAGACTTCGTTATCATGATACATTCTGTAACATGTTTGTGTTAAATTTTGTGCCATTTCCCAATCTGATTCTCTATCATCATTCCAAAATCCATTGGCGGCGGTTCTGGCCTCATCGATGGGGGCACCCTGAGTGGCGCCCATGGCTAGGGCACCCCCCAGGAAACAAACTAAATGATCCATCTTTGATGATAATTCTCCGTGTTGTAACCCATTGACCCTTTCACCAATGTATAATAGATGAGATGGACCCACGGTGTGGCCCACTAAATGACGTTTAACGCTATCCATGGAATGTCTAAATAAATCATAGTATAAAGTTTCATGGGTTTGCAAATACTGTTTGATCAAATATTCATAAAAGGAATCACCACGAGATCCTAATCTTATATTTGTAGTACTGAATTTACCCGTATCTGGAAGTGTAAAGATGGGGATCAATGAATCGAAAGGTTCTGGTGATAGTAAGTCATTATTTTGGTATAGTGGTGGGTACACGTTTTCCACTAATTGCCAATAAGTTACATTCCCAGTCAAATAAGCCAAGTATTTGAACTCTAGTTGCAAAGTAGTGAATTCTGCGGTTGATGAAGCACCATTATCTTGATGATTTTTCACTGCTCTTCCTGTTAATAAGTTGATACTGGAAAATGGGATACCTGTTTGTGATTGGGAGAATGCAGGAGTCAATCTATCAGCCAATTGTATAGCTCTTTGTAAGTAAACCTGAGGTGTTGAGTCCGGAATGTTTAATTCATTGGAGAGATAATACGCGGATAACAGACCACCCAGCATTCTAATAGTAGTTTCAAAAATATTGATCTCTGCATTGACAACAGAATAATCCAGTTCATTGGCAACCCAACTTTCCACGTTCATTATTTCCTGATGGAATTCATCCTTGTATAAACTTGTTGAATTATACATTAGCATCATGGTATCAATGGAATCGACGATGATCCAACCCAATGGGTTACCATCAGAGGGCATATTTTCACCTGTGTGTGATATGGGATGATAGATGTCATAACCGAACCCGTATTTCACGTAATCATACCAGGATTCTAAGAATATGGTTTCAATTTGGTCCCCTGGCGTTGTCAATTGGTTGTATTTCAATGGAGGTGGGTATACCTCTTTGGAAATCTGGAGTTTATAAATGTAGCATAGTATAGACACTAGTACGACAATGATACTAGTGGATTTGTATGAGGACATGCTTGTAAGGCTTGTTTCGTAAAGTTTTGGTGAAGATGATGAAAGAAGATACGTACGTCATTTTGTAACGTTAAGTTAATTTTTCAATATTTCAAATCTTGATGTAAGTTTTGACTGGTACATAGAATAATGTTTGAAAAAAACCAAATATAAATGGATGATTTGCTGAGTGATCGATTGAGACAACGATACCCTGTGGATCAAGTGATTGATCTGATAAAGAGTCATCAGGATGAACTTTCCCTTGACAAATTGATCGAAAGTTTGGAATCTATCAATGACATCAATAAATATTATTTGAAACTTGTGTTGAAAGGATTAATTGATAAGAATGTGTTGCAAGATAAGGATGAGGAGGGTATATTTAGTGAGTGGATCTATGATAAATATATTGAGCTTTTAAATGTCAATTTTGATGGGATTAAAGATAATGACGATATAATAATGTATCGATTTAATTCCGCCATTAAAGTTCTGATTCGAGAGAAACCGTATTTAATTAGTGCTATGAATACTACTGGGTTTCGTACATGGGCAGCCTCAGTGTATTTAAGTAAGTATCTTGTGGATCACGAAGATGCGTTAATAAATGATGATGATAACATCTTGGAATTAGGTGCTGGTACAGGGTTAGTGAGTTTAACCATTGCCTCGATGGATAAGATGAAGGATAACAAGTTGAGACGTATGTATGTGACTGATGGAGATTCCGAATTGGTGAGTGGACAAATGCAAGATAATTTCCAGATGAATGAAGTCAATGTGGACAACCATATCAAATTACAAAAATTATGGTGGAATAGCCCGGACCAACCCATTCCTGAGAGAGTCAATGTAGTCATTGGAGCAGATGTAACGTACGATAGCACATGCTTTACAGATCTATGTTCATGTTTAAGACAATGTCTGCTAGAGAGTGAGTGTTACAAGTGTCTCATTGCGTCGACTATTCGTAACGTTAAAACAGATAAATTGTTTCAAAGCACAGTGGAACACTTTGGCATGCGATGGAAGATTATCACTAGTACTGAGCGAGAACCATCCACCAAAGACGTCTTAATGGATGAAGTGCTCTTCCGACCCTTGCTGGGTCCCATATGTATCTACGAGATAACAATCTAAATAAATATTAAATATGTCGGGGCCCTCTGACACTCGAGTCTCATGTAAATGAATATCCACTCGAGTTCTTATAGGGCAACGTTCAATCTCTCCTTATATTGACCGCTTATCACGAACACTGTGGTGGAATAATGTACGAACTCAACTCAAAACGAGCCCTATGAACGCACGGCCACAGTGGCGTACTGTCTATTGCGGTGGATAACTTTTGGACAAAGTTGGTCCTTTTAAACAAGAACTAATGGAAAGAAACAAGACGAAAGAGAAGAGAATACTGAAAGAAAGAGATGAACAATGTTCGCCTTTATAGCAAAGAAATGGAGGAAAAAATGGGAACGACGCGACGGCGCGAGCCCTAAGAAAATTAGAAAAATAGGAAAATGAGCTGCGGGTAACCCCATTCTCGATAGAAACACAGTATGTTACATTGGCATGATTACTGGAAGAGAAAGTGACCAGTTTAAGTGACCAATAGAGTTTGGGGAAGATGGACACATAGACGTTTGCATTTGTAGTGGCTCGCGATGACGACAGATCAAATGCAGTGCTCTGCACGGCCGTTTCTGGGCGGCTATTGTCTGGCGCATATAACCCCCGAGATTTTTCTTGGAAAATTCCTCGAGGAAAGATCGAGGGAAACACTCAGGGAGGGAGACAGCAGCATTGTTCGTAGTGTTGATTATCGTCTAATCTACAATTCGACACTCACTCAGCTGCCTATTTGGTCCCCAGATACGCCATCTAAAGGGTTCTATTTGCATACAATAACTACTCAAACTTTACTATACTATGACTGCCAGACAGAGTGGACCCGCCGCTGTTTCTCTCACTGCTGCTGCTGCTGCTGCTACTACCACGCTGCCTATCCCTAAAAAGTCAAGAACTATAAAGACTGACAAACCAAGACCGTTCCTATGTCCCATCTGCACAAGAACAGAACATTTAAAGAGACATCAACGGTCTCACACGAGGGAAAAACCATTCGTTTGTGTATTTTGCGGTAGATGCTTTGCTAGAAGAGATTTAGTGCTAAGATATCAAACTAAATTGCACTCCTCCATCATGAATAATTCAGCAACTCATAACGATAACATATTAGCATCCACTGCCCAATCAAATTCAAATTTGAAATCTTTGGCTAATACAAGAAGGAAAAGAAATGACCATGATGATACTTATAAGCATATAGTTCATATTGAAGGTAATAAACAGACAATGTTGCCTGTCTTAAATGACCCGCTGGGGAAGACAAACGAACAATTACAAAATGATCTGAAAGAAATTATAAAGAATCAAAATATTGACATTTCTGTACCAACTTCATCAAATGGTGCTGCAATATTCCATGAAGCCATGGCACAACAACCCCAGCCACAGGAGCCACAGGAACCACAAATGCCCACAATCTCACCATCGCTTTCATCCACTGGTTCTTCCTCATTTGACCCATCTGCTCCCTTTGCCTCATCAACAAGGGGTCGCCAAAGACATGCATCATTCTCTGCAGCAGGTTCATACACGTATTCATCAACTAACCTTTCCAAAGGTTTGCAATTTGATAAGGAACCAAGCCCCTCCACTGAAGCACCACATCAAGTTGGATTTTCGACTCCTCAATTGACAACAAAGCAATTGATGGATAAAGCCATGGAAGTTGGTTTATTGGACGCTGACGATGTAATATTACCAGCACAGTCATCAGTTAATTTTCCCACTTTAGATGACCCTCTACTACAAAAGCAATTCTCTAGTTTAAAAATTTTTGAACCCAAGCAAGAAAATGGTGAATCAAATAAACAAATCCCCATCCCCACTGCCACTTCAGCTCCAATATTATCACCAACAACTGCATATTTTATGCAAGATCCAAAACATTCAGAAAGTGACGTAAATTCTCCATCGGCGTTTACACCTTCCACTTTCTTAAAAAATTTACCTTCTTTGACTGACATCTTAACAATGGGACCATCCGTAGGTGGTTCGTCAGGTTTTGATACACCAGATGCACCAAACAATGACCATAATGGTAAATCTCTCTTTGCCAATAATTTCAATTTGGACTACTTCAATTATAACGACGACACACCAATGGAAGATGAAGCCATATCACCAAACGCAATGAGTAATGACCAATTAGGACAAAAGCAAGACCAAAACCATCAACGTGAACCATCTAATACCACAGGTAATATAGACACAGAATCCGCTCAATGGTTGAATAAATATTTGGACAATAATAAAAAATTCGATTCAAGTATTCAATTTAAAAATATTAATGATATTGGGTTTTACAATTTTAACGACTCAGGCAATTCATCAAGTGGCGCTTCATCACCATCTGCCTCTGACTCTCAATCAAATTCAAACTCTGTTGATATACTGTCTAATACAACTGACACTATGACCAATCTGAAGGCTCGTATTAACAATGGCAGCAACAGTGGAGGTAAATCAAATAGGAGTAGACGTGGGAGTAATGTCAACTCAAAGAAAAAGAGGACAAGCTTAACACCAGATAGAAGTCGTGTAGATAAGAAAAGTAGAAGAAGGAAAAGCTCAGTTGGTAATTTGATCTCACAATTATTTACTACAAGGCAATTGGATTTACTAAAGGAGGAATCATTACAAATAGTATTACCCTCTCGAAACAATGAACAAGTATTTGAAGAAGATGATTATGAAGAAGACGAAGATGATGAAGATGGTGAGATATATATTACTCCCTCTAGGATATTAAACCCACTATCCCTCATGCAAGGAAACCAAAACGAAAATCTTTTTACTCAAAAATTGCAATCTGCATCAACTACTTCATTTAAAGAATTGAATTTCTTTAATGAAGAATTAAGAAGTACGATCATAATGGAGAACGATCTAAAGCAAGACTCTCTTCCAACGGTAGCGGAATTAAATAATTATTTGAAAATGTATGAAAATGAATTTCATAAATATTTCCCTTTCATTCATTTGGAAACCATTGAACCATCCATTAAAAATGCACCTTTGCTTCTTTCCATAGCAATGATTGGCGCACTTTATGCATTCCATTCGTCACATTCCAAATTTCTATCCATCATCGCCACAATATATGTTAAAAGATTACTGGACACCACCAAGGAGGATAACATACCTTTATGGGTCATTCAATCCACGATTTTATTGACATTTATGGGTATATTTAGTGATGATATAAACGTCATTAAAAATATGGATTCTCAATTAATTACTTTGAACAAACTAATTTTAAGGAATAAAATTAATCTACCCTTAGAGACCCAAATGCAACCACCAATTAATAATCATCAATTCAGAAGAACACCACCATCATTGGGGAAAACAGCAACAAGGACGCCAACACCTCCGAATGTTATAACTTCAAATCCAAATCATCCACATGAATTCTCAACCATCGAAGGTGGTAGCAGTGATGAGAATATTTTAGGTCATGATACTTTAGAATTGGAACAAAATGAAAAATATTTCCAATATTTTATTCTTGCACAATCCAGAATTAGGACCTGTCATGTGGTACTATTATTATCCAATTTATTTGCTTCCATGGTTGGAATTGATTGTTCCTTCCATTCCATTGATTTAAGATGTGGTACACCGTGCCAGATTGAAACTTTGTTCCATTGTTCTACCGCATCGGAATGGATGAACCAACTAAGTTACAATAATATCGTATTAGATTCCAAATTCTCATTGATAACTCTATCGAACGGTGATTCTGCTTACGAAGAATGTTTAATGTACTTATCAAATGGTAATCAATTCTTTTATGAGAATAATAAGATCTCATTACTTACTGCATTGTCATTAATGGTCACCATTCATGAGAAGATTTTCATTGAAAGAAAGGCTCAGGAACAAAGAAATTTTAACAGTGCCGATATTCAAATGAATGATTTAACATGGAAAATGACATCTCGTCCGATTATTGATTCAATGATAAAGTACTGGGAAACTGTGTACATGAAAAATGGCGGAATCTTACTCCCCACGGAACAAACTATCCCAATTATCAAGAATCAGCCAACAATTCGTTTGACCATTCCATTATATTTATTTGTTAAGATTAGAAGATGTCTGGATTTGACTCATGTTATGAATAGAATTTGGTTAAAGGATTGGAATAAGATGAACACTATTTTAGATGAAGTTTGCTATGACTGGGACTCATTGCAAGAAGCCACAGAGTACTCGCTAAGTATGATTAACTCATGGGTGTCTGTACTATGTGTGACTAGAGTTAATGGTAGCTCTACAAATTTCAGGACCCCCGTCTTTACAACAATGTGCGTCTTTGTTACTATTTTAGTCATTGCCGAGTATTTGAAGAGGATTGAATTATGGGCTTCTCAGTATGATCCTATGGATCAAATGCCAACTACGTTAAGAATATCAGATAGAATCCTTTGGTTGAAAACAGAATCTGTCCTAAAAAGAGTACAAAAGAAATTATTACCTCAGGGAGACTTAATGAAATCTTATGTGGAATTCCTTAGATTACAAAATGATACAAATGGATCATTTGATATTAAACCATTATCCGATGAATTAGTTCAAAGATGTATGGGACCCGAGGCTCCATTACAAGATACCGTCCATTTGATTAATAAGGCTAAGTTATCCTCCAGATGTTTATACTTGGGTGTGAGAATATTAGGGGATGCTCCAATTTGGCCTATTGCCCTATCCTTTGCTCATGCCTTGCAGTCTAGAGCTATTTATAATGTTTTGAACAGAAGATCATCAAATGCTAGTATCAATACTGATACCCCAGATGTTCTGTCGAGAATGGGTTCATCCCATCTCCAGCATGAAGTAACGTTTATTTGAACATGAATCAATACTTTGTAATATAATATAACATAATATATCTTAATAAATAATATTTAGTAATAATATTAAGAAAACAATGGGTTACGTAATATGTGACACCTTTTATTAGCTCAGGGTAACCCATCTTATAATATAGGCGCATAAATAAACGAAATGCTTAAGGAAGGACCCTTAGACATGTAATAAAGATACTAAGAAGAAGACATCTACCTCTTTAACTGATGTCTCAAAACTCCAACTATGGTTCAAATTCCATAGATGAGGACCTAGAGACACTCCCACCATTTTTGGGACTTGATAACCTCGATAATGACGGCAGCGATTTATTTGATAATGATACCGAACAGATTAGAACTAGGCATAGAAGTAACACAATATCCAGTATTGTAAGCGTATATGAGTTGGTTAAGGAACATTTGGATAAAAAAAGATTTGCCTATCTGGTACTGGCTAGTTTATTCCTTTATCTGGGGTTCGTTATGGCTTTTGCACCAAGGACCTCTCTTTCAAGAGATTTTAGAAGAGCTCATTCAAGTAAATTGACTACGGCTGAGGTCTATAGGATTTATTTGAGTTCATTACAGGTAGAAAACCATGCAGAAACTCATCTAAAAAACTTGAGTGAAAATGGTAGAGACGATAATCGTGATGGATTGAATTTGCAATATCTTGAAGATCAATTTCATGATCTTGGGTTTCATCCCAAATTAACAAAATATTATCCATGGATAAGCCGACCTTTGGATGTGGATGTGCAATTGCTTAGGGATGGCAAATCCATTTTTAAAGCTACAATGGAGGAAGATGATGTAGAATATGAGGATTCATCAAATTCCTTTACGAGGGGGTTCCATGCATACTCGTGCAATGGTGATGTAACAGCTCAATATATTTTTTCCAATTACGGTTCCCTGGAAGATTATAAACAACTGATAGAAAATAACATTAATATTGAAGGAAAGATACATATAATACGACATGGTAAACTTCTGCCCGGTATTAAGGTGAAGAATGCAGAACTTTACGGTGCGTCTGGTGTCATATTGTATACAGATCCATATGATGATGGGGAAGTTACTACCGCAAATGGATACAAGAGCTTTCCTGATGGGCCAGCAAGAAATCCAAGAAGTATTGAAAGAAGCTCTGTCGAATATTTTTCAGAATCACCAGGTGATCCAACAACGCCAGGGTACGCCTCAAGATATTTTGATATTGAACGTATGTCTCCTGCGGGGAGATTACCAAGAATTCCTTCTGTTCCACTCAGTTCGAACGAAGTAACCTTTATCTTGAAGCATTTGAAAAAAAATGGTCATCGATTCGATTCCAAAGGTTCTATCGAAGGGTTCCATTATTATTCTGGTCCATCTGAGAAGGGTTTGGAAATACGTTTATTCAACAAGCAGGATTATGCTGTCAAAGAAGTAACTGACCTGGAAGTAAGAATTCCTGGCATCTTCACAGACGGTGAGATAATTGTAGGAAGCCATAGAGATACATGGGGAGTAGGTGGTAGCAGCGGTTCCTACAGCGGGACTGCTGTCCTACTAGAAATAGCCCGTGGATTAAGTGAGCTCAAGAAACTTGGCTGGAAACCGCTGCGGTCCATAAAATTGATTAGTTGGGATAATGAACTATTCGCTAAAACAGGTTCTGTAGAATACGCAGAACAGCATACAGCAATATTGAAACGTAATACTTTAGCTTATATCAATTTAGATTCAGCTATATCAGGTTCAGAGTTTAGTTGCAAAGCTAACCCATTGCTGCATGATATCATTTATAAGGCTGCAAAATTCACTAACTTTAAGGGGGAGGAAAATTGGACTTTATTTGACGAATGGAAAAAAAGTACTAATGCTACCATTGATTATGTAAATGGTGATGCTGAATTTTTTGCATTTCAATATAATCTAGGAGTGGCCTCTGTTGAATTCTCTTTTAAAAATAACGGAACAGGTGATGCCATATACCACAAACATTCCTCGTATGATAATTTATCCTGGCTTAAGTCGTATGTAGATTCAGATTTTCAATTGCATAATACATTAGCGATGTTCACAGGGCTTACGACATTAATGATAGGCGAAACAGAATTACTACCTTACCAAACGCACCCATACTTAAAAGAAATTTCTGAAAGGTATGAATTCTGGAATAAAAAATTGCTAACTGTATTTTCTCATGATAGAGAGTTGGCTAATTTGGCTTCAAGCGTTTCAAATTTAATTAAATTAGCGACCTGGAAAGATAGCCTTGCCTTTGATAAAGAAAATTATTTGTTGCACCTAGAATGTACGCATGATTTACCATTATGGTCATTTTTTAAAAAATTCAAGCTTTATGTTAGGTTATTAAGATCGAATAATAAGTTAAAGCAATTAGACCGACTCTTTATTACAAATCGTGGTTTGAAAGGCAGAGAATGGTTTAAACATTCCATTGTAGCTCCAGATAAGTTTATCGGTAGCAAAACGTGTCTTTTACCTGGTCTACATGAATCTTTATTGGATACGGATAGAGATGCTGTAGTTCAATGGTTGAAAATTCTGCAAAGTCAATTTTCCAATATAAGATATTTACTGCAGTAAGGAAAAGAGTTGAATTCCTCATTATTATCAGCCATCTGCACTTAATATTCTTGAAAATTATTTTATACTAAATACCAAAATCCTTCGCATATACCTATTTACTTTCTCGACAATGTGGCTTCCCTAAAAGCTACTTCCCTCAAAGGCTAACTCTGGTTACAAACCTTTGTCAGCGATTATATTCACTTTTTAAGTTTCTAGTCCATTATGGACACGAACAAGGACCAATTTACCACTCCATTTATAACAGGTTACATTTTATTGTTTACTTTTTGGATTCTCTATTTAATTTTAATTCCTTTTGAAATTTTTAATGAAACACATAAATATTCTAAAAAATAAATATATTTTTATTTTTAAAAATCCATAAAATCCCCATCTTTCATTGCAATTTAGTGAGTTTTTTTATTTTTATCTTCTTAAATAGTTTCTACATAGCCATGAAGACAATTTACAGGTTGATATAATCTT
Source organism: Naumovozyma castellii (assembly GCF_000237345.1). Taxonomy (NCBI): domain Eukaryota; kingdom Fungi; phylum Ascomycota; class Saccharomycetes; order Saccharomycetales; family Saccharomycetaceae; genus Naumovozyma; species Naumovozyma castellii. The sequence goes on along the minus strand of NC_016500.1, from coordinate 407,891 downwards.
TGATTACATAAGCCTTACTTTTTAAAAAAGAAGAGTCTAGTGATAATTAGATTGTTAACCTTCAAATTATGTATATACAAGTGCTAAGTACTACTCTTTAAAACTGACGACTTAGAAATTATATCTTTATATCACGATAGAAGAATTTCTCCCATGAAAAAAGAGCAGAAGCACACAGTCTATACTTAAACAGCTAAAAGGATCAGGAATACCAAAGTTTTTTTCCTTAAAAAATGTATTTAAATTATATTTATTTAATTTCATTTCATAGAAACAAGCTTGACATCAAAGGTAAGTTCAGAATTAGCAGGAATACCAGGAAGCTTTTGCTTACCGTATGCATATGGTGCTGGGATGACAATTCTACGCTCACCTCCAACAGCCATACCGGCAACACCGATATCCCAACCCTTTATAACCTCACCACGTCCTAGTTTAAAGACAAATGGTTTACCACTTGTGTTTTTGTCGAAAACCTTCCCATTCTTCAATTTACCAATATATCTCATACCAACTCTTGCTCCTCTCTTAACACCTGGACCTTGACCGACGACACGATCTTCAATAACGATTCCACCTTCTAATGTTTTTATTTTTGGTTCTTGTTTCTTCTTAGTTGGTCCCTCTTCTAAGTTCTTCTTGAACTCAACTTTCTTTACTTTCTTCTCTTCCTTTGATGGCTCTTCTTTCTTAGTTTTCTTTGATTTCTTTGTCTTTTCAACGACTTCTTCCTCTTGCTTTCTTTTCTTGTTTTGACCCTTCTTTTCATCCTTGGAAATTAATTTTTCAAGGTGGGAGTCAACATCACTAGCATTAACCAAACCTTCCAAATCAGCATCTAATTGATCATCATCTAGTTCATCTTCAATCTCCTCGATTTCTTCTTCTTCTTCCTCCTCTTCGGCAGCTTCATCATCCTTTATTTGTTGGATAAGTTCTTCCTCTTCTGGTGTCAATTCTTCTTCACTATCATATTCTTCTTCGTCGCTTGCCTCTTCACCTTCATCTTCAACTGGAGTATCAAATGGGTGCTTGACATAATTACCAGTCAATGAAACAGAATAGGAACCAGTAACAACAAATTGGACATCTTCTTCGGGAGCAATGGTAATATCCAATGCCTGTTGAAACTGAGTCTCAGGAGAAAGGGTTAATAGAATACATTCTTCAAATTCATCATCGTCACTTTCTTCATCACTTTCATCGTCGAGATCCTCATCTGAAGATGATTCTTCATCCTTCTTACTATGTGCTTTCTTCTTACCTTTCTTATGTGATTTCTCTTGTTCCTCTTCTTCCTCATCATCATGATCGTGGTGATGATGATGGTGATGGTCGTGATCATGGTCGTCATGGTGGTGATGGTGGTGGTGATGCTCATCGTCATCTTCATCTTCCTCTTCATCTTCACCTTCATCATGCTCACCAAACTCTGGGTTTCTCTTAATCATTCTCAAAGTGGAAGGCTTCTTTTCATCATCCAAAGATTCAGGGTCGATAGCTGCCATTGTGATCCTAATGGTCACAGGCAAATCCAAACCGATAGCAGGCGTTGGTTCGTATGGTTCAACATTTAAGTTGTAAGTGGCTAACGGCAACATATCAGACATCGTGGATATTATATATTATAATATTTGGTGATTTCCCTTGTACTGAGTCTACTAAAAGTTTATAGCTTAAGGAATAATTTTTTTTTTTCATTTTAAATTTTTTTTTATTCCTCATCGAACGATTGTTCGCGAAGCTGACACCAAATTTTGCAATAATAAAATTAAATAAAAGAATAGGATATTAATAATAGATGTTTTTAAACATACATTTAAGCTAGAAAGTTGATAGAAATAGTACGGGGAATAGACAAAAATAAGCAAAAGTAGGCAGCACATAAACTCTTTGTTCATATGTAGTACATGATGTCAGTGACATTCTTATGAACAGGTTGTAGTAATTTACCGGTCGGTATAACGTCATCTCTGTTCTTCCTCTCCTTAGAAAATTCGTATTGAGCAAGCTCAAAGTTAGCCTTGAAGAATGCAGCACCACGTTCACACAATAAATCAGCGTAATAAACAGGAGATGCGACCTTAATACTTGTACTCGATCTACCGAATAAGTAACACAAAGCGTGAGTAACTTGTTGCAAGTAATCAGAATTGAATTGATTTTCGTCGTAGATACACCAGTAATGACATGGAACACCAGTACCCTTCAATGGTTGTTGAGATTGCAAGAAGAAATCGAAGTGAGCACTAGAGGTGATACCACGATCAACAACAGTACCTGGCATAACGTTCTCGAATGATTGAACGGCAGCAACTTCACCCTTTTCATTTATAGCATTTTGCTCAAGTGGCATAAATCTAATTTGATTTCTCTTGACAACACAAATTGTGGTGACAGATGGGTTATAGTTGACACCCTTGTTTAATTCACTACCGAATTTCTTCAATGCTTGTTTCAAACCCTTAACTTCAATTTGAACAATTTGTGAGAATTGGGATTCAGAAACACCATCTCTGTAGAATAGAATCTTTGGAGGTAGTTTGCCATTGTTGTGCTTTTGATACAGTTTCAATCTCTGTAGAACCATGTTACCGATACCAGCAATTATTTCTTCACCTGGACCACTTTGTAACATATATGAACCTGGGAATTGAGCAAATTTGTCATCAAAAGAACCCACCAATGCAGAGATAGAATTCTGATCCTTTTCTGGATAATGTGTAACATCAGCACCTAAAATCATGAATGGTAATCCTGATTTTTCATCCTTCAGTAAGTTTATATCTTCTGCACATAAGGAGTGGTTAGCACCTTCTAACTTCAAGTTCATCTTCATTACCACATTAACATTGTATTGAGTGGAACACTTTCTGAACTTGTTCCAAATAACACAATTGTTAATGACACCGTACGTCAAATCAGCTAAATATTTCAATCTGTTGTAAATAGCAGAGTCATCCCCACGACCCAAGACGAATAAGACATAAGTCTTTTCTGGGACGTTGGCTAACAAGTGACGTAGTTTTTCTTCACCTGGAGTTAATTCATAAGTAGTTTCACCACGGCCACCGCCGAAACCACCACGACCTCCTCTACCACCACGGCCACCACGGCCGCCTCTACCACCACGTCCACCTCTACCACCAAAGCCACCAGTAACCTTCTTTATTGGGGCATTAAAATTGTTAATTAAAATTGGGGCCATGGATACGTCAAAGTTAACACCGACATCAGCGACATCTTCAGCGAATTTGCTCAAAGAGGCCTTCAATTCATCCATGACAGAAACTGGTGGAGACTTATCAGAATCATTAATAAAGATAGCTCTCAAGTGCATTGGTTCCTTTGGAACAGTAATGAATTTATGATCCTTTAAATTCCAATTACCCTTAGTTTCTTCATGATTATTCTTACCATTCTTAGTACCAAATGGTTTATCCACATATGTGACTGTAGTGTTCTTGAATTGAACCACAGGAGCGTCAATGACACGAGATGGGACCTTCATGAAAGTGTAACCAGAATCATGTGGAGCCTTAGCATTTTCTTCTTCAGTTGATAAAGCTCTCTTAATGGCAGGTAATGCCAAGTTGGTGATGGCTCTGAATTTTTCACTTGGTCTTAAAGCAGTGAAATCAATAACGGCTTTTTCGTCATAAACCAAACCCTTTAATTTCTGACCTGGAACAATGGTTAAACATTCAGCTGGGACAACATTCGAACCACCTAGACTCACCATTTTAACATCTGGGTATTTCAATTTGATGTCATACTTCTTGGCAAAGTAGGCGGTTGTTGTGACCATGATTTCCTTTTCACCTGGTTTTGGTACACCATTCTTTTCCATGTTACTTGGTAAAGTTCTGAATTTCATAGAATCTGGAGTCTCTCTTACGAAACCAACGATACCCTTAGCTTGCATCTTTTTTGGTGGTTTTGGAGTTCCATCTGGGTTAACAGAATAATTAATGTATGGTCTGTAACATTTCAAACCCTTCAATAGATCTTTAATGTCTCTATTCTTGTCAATGAAAAAATTGATATCCTTGGCAGATGGAGGGCCTCTTAGCTTTTGACCTCTTTGAGCACTGGCCTGGTGCATACATTCAATAATCCAATCTAACAAACTGTATTGAGTCTTTTCATTTTCCTTGAATTTAGCATCACCTGGTAAATATTTAGTCCACTTAACAAATGGGAGGCAGACGTTAACAGTATTTAACAAAACGGACCCGTAAGCATATCGTAGGGAAACTGTGAACCCATGCATTAAGAACCCACCAATTTGGAATGGAGTAGCAATTGCGTGTTCATTAAAAATAAAGAATTTATTACCGTTAAGTTGGAAGATTTGTTCCTTTGTGTTTAAGAATTTGACACCCATCAAAGACAATAAAGCAACCTTATCAGCGTTAGCCATCTTATTTTCTTGTTCTTCTGGATCCTTTGAAGTGGTAGCCTTATAAATATCACCCAATGGGACTTTATCAGCAAATTTTAAAGTAACTTGAGCAGCCAAGTCATTAATTTCCTTGGCTCTACTGTTGAGACCAACAACTTCTTGTCTTCTTTTCTTTTGCTTGTTACTGACATCCCAACAACCATCAAATAAAGTGAATTCCTCCAATGGGACATGAGAGTATAGAGTATCTTCACCATTGAAGGAGATACGATCTTTATATTTGAACAAGGTTTCATCCTCGTGAAACAAAGATTCTACCAATTCGTATTTCTTTGGTTTGGATAAAGCAGGCGCTGGACCTTTACGTGGTGAATTACTCTGTGGAACGGCAAAAGTAATGTTATAGGTATATACAAATGCAGATTTCCACCATGGATCCAATTGAGAGGCTCTTTCATCTTGAGGGACATCATCACCAACAGATAGTAGTATATGATTAGTCAAGACGTCCACTTTGGTACCCTTAGTACCGTAATCCACTCTAGTTTGTAATTTATAGGCTTCCGGGACCATCTTTGGAGCAGGTTTAGATGGAGGAACATCTGTCAAATCAAAAGTCTTGCCTGGAATGGTGACTCCCGCAATGGAAGTAACTGGTTTTGAAGCAGCAGTCGAAGTGGCAGTAGATGGAGATGACTTCTTTTCCTTTGGTTTCTTTGTCTTTGTCTTCTTTTCCTTTGATTCGGTAGATTCTTCAGTTATTTCTTCAGTTGTTTCAGGAGAAGTAGATTTCTTAGCCTTTGGCTTCTTAGATTTCTTTGCAGTCTTCTCAGAGACAGATTCAGTGGCGGCAGGAGATGATTCAACAGATTCCTTTGCCTTCTTAGCCTTTGATTTCTTAACCTTCTTAGGTTTATCTTCTGTGGCACCTTCAGTAGCAGCGGCTTCCTGACCTGGAGCAGGAGATGATTCAGTAGATTCCTTTGGTTTCTTGGCCTTTGGTTTCTTAACCTTTTTAGACTTTGCATCTTCGGCGGCAACTTCGGCGGCTGGAGGTTCATTACTTGGAGCAGGAGATGATTCAGTAGAATCCTTTGGCTTCTTGACCTTTGACTTTTTAGCCTTCTTAGGTTTAGCATCTACACCAGCAGAAGTAGTTTCATCAGCTGGAGCTGGCGATACCTCGGCAGACTCCTTTGACTTCTTAGTCTTTGATTTCTTAGCCTTTTTTGGCTTGGCTTCAGCAGTGCCCTCAGCAGCTGGTGATGAAGATGCCTCAGCGGAATCCTTTGGCTTCTTAACCTTTGGTTTCTTGGCCTTTTTTGGTTTAGTTGCAGCAGCGGTGGCATCAAGGGGAGGAACTTGACTGTTCTCCTCCGAATTGGATGACATCGTTATTGTAGTTATTTAATGTGGATGGATGGTATCTTTGAGACATCCAAGCTTGCACAGAAGAAGTTAATAGAATGCTATAAACCCCACTAGCACCTGTTCCAAGCCAAGGATTTGATTCAAATTCGATGGATTCTCAAATGAAAGAGGAGAACTGCTCGCTGTTAGAGAAAATCTCCGTCATTCGCGAACTGTCAATGACAGCAAAAGAGCACTAAATAGCAGTAATACAATGAATGGTTAGAATGCCTAAACGTTATTTAGTTAATTAATATATTTAATTTATTTTGTTGATGTGTTTGTTATTTATTTATTTTATTTATTTATTATTTTGTTTTGTTCTGAATATTGCGATGTGATTGGGGTGTATGACTTGCAGTAATTTAATTTAAAACTTCAATAAATGTGGCTTGTCACCGTTCTTCAAGGAGAAGGAGGCAGCCAAGTATTGCTTCAACAATGGAGTCTTCTTGATTTCAGCCAACAAAGCCTTGTCGACGATTTTTTGGTCTTCCACACGTTCAGTCTTGATTTCCTTGACTTGTTGTTCTGGGAACAAGTTAGCTTCCTTCTTTTGCTTCTTGGTCAATTTTTCCTTGGCAAAGTATTCCACGTTGAACTTGGCAACGTCGACGGTGTCGACAGCAACCTTAGTGGAAGTGGCAATGACGTACTTGGCGTTGACTCTTCTCAATGGGACACCGTTGATCTTGAATGGACCGGAGACCAACAAAGTGTTGTCTTCCAAATGCTTCAAGTAGACGACTCTCTTACCTCTGAAACGGCCGGCTAATAGGATCAAGACGGTACCTGGGACCAAAGAGGCACGTAACTTTTGTGGACGGGAAGCCTTTCTAGTCTTCTTTTGGGCAGAGACATCTTCGGATGGGTACCACTTTGGGGCTGGTTGAGCACTCATTGTGTTATTGATATTTGTTCGGTGTGTTTTGTCAATAGATACTATGCAGATAGTGCTTAAAGGGTCAATATGACTGTTAATTTACATCTATAATACCCAGTGGGCGGTTACATTGCGGGAAGTTTCAGTGTAGACGGATTCAGTGGAGTGCTAGGCAGAGAATGAGCCTAAGCAGTTCAGCCCAGAACTACAAGGACGAGGCGAGAGTTAGACGGAAAACGGAAGGGAAAGGGAAAGGGAAAGGGAAAGGGAAAGCGAAAAAAAATAATAAAATAATTTTAAAAAAACACCCATCACTATTGATAATGTCTGGGTGCAAAAAGTCACAAAACAGTCACGTGAAAAATTCGGACATGTTGCTTAATTTGCAATGCTGAAATTTGGATTGAACAAAAGAACAGGCAGCATTTGCAGGTTGACAAAGTACAGAGCAACAAATAAAATATACACTTTACAGTGCCATTCAGCGACACAATGGAGGGAATATACTTTAACATAGACAACGGGTTTATTGAGGGGGTCGTCAGGGGCTACAGAAACGGGCTGCTAACAAGTAACCAATACATTAACTTGACTCAATGTGACACTTTGGAAGATTTAAAATTGCAACTCTCATCCACAGATTACGGTAATTTCCTTTCTTCGGTCTCCACGGATGCACTCACCACTTCTCTTATCCAAACATCCGCCTCGGAGAAACTTTACCAGGAATTCAACTACATTAGAAACCAAACTTCAGGACCCACACGTCTCTTCCTTGACTATATCACATATAGCTACATGATAGATAATGTGGCTCTTATGATTACGGGGACCATCCATGACCGTGACAAGTCCGAGATTTTACAACGTTGCCACCCATTGGGTTGGTTTGACACATTACCCACTTTAACAGTGGCTACGGATTTGGAATCCCTGTATGAGACAGTGCTGGTGGATACCCCATTAGCACCATATTTCAAAGATTGTTTCAACACCGCGGATGAATTGGATGATTTGAATATTGAAATTATTAGAAATAAATTATACAAGGCATATTTGCAAGACTTTTATCAATTCGTCTCTCATCAAGTTCCTGAACCTGCTAGAGAAATTATGCAAGGTTTGTTGGAATTCGAAGCGGATAGAAGGGCTATTAATATTGCTTTGAATTCTTTGCAAAGTGAAGATATCGATGCCGGTTTGAAAAGAGAATTATTACCTGAATTGGGTAAATTGTACCCTGTGGCTACAGAACATTTAGCTCAGGCTACCGATTTTGAATCCGTGAGAGTGGCTCTGGGACAAGTTTATGAATATAGAGATATCTTGGAATCAGGAAATTTGGAAGATCATTTTTATAAATTGGAAATGGATTTGTGTAGAGACGCCTTTACCCAACAATTCGCCATTAGTACGGTTTGGGCTTGGATGAAATCTAAGGAACAAGAAGTGAGAAATATTACTTGGATTGCTGAATGTATTACTCAGAATCAAAGAGAAAGAATAAATAATTATATCTCTGTCTATTAGTTAGTTACTTCATTATCAAAATTTTTAATGAAAAAAACATAAAACAATATACGACGCTTGAAAAAACATTAACATTGAATAAAAAAGCTATTAAGAATAATTAATATATAAAGATTAAAAGAAAGTTCATTATGACATTAGCATGCATTTGTTTTGTTTTGTTACAACCAGGTAGCAGCACTAGCCACCGTATTATTAAGCCCATCTACCGATTCAGAAAAAAAAACCCAAAATCAATCCTTCACAAAAGCAGCAATTGCGGCTCCTATTAGATTACTATCTTCCATGAATTTAAGTGTGATTTTATTCTCAGAAAAAAAATCGATCTGTTCGTGATAATAAGAACAATTTTGAAGGAAGGAGCCGACATATCCAATCTCCATTACATTCGCAGTGCTATCGTTCTCGTTCTCGTTCTCATCATTAAGTTCCGATTTCAATTCAAAAATAGCTTTCAATGCAGCAACTAAATAAAATGCACCTCTATTTAGCAATAACTTGGCAATATCACGCACAAGTGGCAGTTGAATTTGAGGAACACCCTTTACCTTGATATTTTCTAAATTTTCACTTTCAACTAATTGACAAAGCAATTGACCATCAATTTCTAAATCATCCATTTTCCCATTCAATTCTGGTATTATATTATAGTAACATATTATATTCTTCAATATTATGGGTAACCACTTACCAGATGTAATATATTCCAATGGCATGGTACATGGGGAATCATTTTGAACATCAAATGGTGCTAATTCAATGACCTTACTACCTAAAAACCCCATTTCACCATTAATGACAACGTTTAATTTAGAACTCGTCTTTTCCACCTGGAATGGATCCCTTTTAAATTTAGGTAAAGCATCAAATGGTAATTCAAAACATGTGTTGGTACCAGTTCCAACAATTAATGATACAGAGCATGATTCCTTGGTATCACAAATGAACTCACTTGTCAAATATACAGCCACTGAATCATTAATAATATCACATACGGTAACATTCTCTACACCACTTTGTATGAAGGAATTCTTAATAATTTCATCTAATCCAACATTTTTAATGGAATCTGTCATTATGAATCCCTTGCCCATAGCAGCAATTTCCTTTTCTGCATTCAATGGGAAACTGAAAGTAATGGCAACAAATAAAGGTTTCAAATTCCAATCAGACACCTTCTTGCTAGCGTAAAATACATCCAACCTTGAGCAAATCCATTCAATGATTTCAGCAAAAAATTTCAAATCGACAACTTTGTTTGTCACTTGGAACTCATCACGATATTGAATAATACAAGTGGGCATTGTCACAAGGGCAATTTTCAAACTTGTTCCACCAAAATCGATGGCAAGGATAGTATTATCATCCCCGAGTGTCACTGTCGAACTATTTAAGGAGGTCCTGACACCTTTCTCGAGCGTCTTTGTTGGAAGCATAGAAATGTTACTATTTTGTAACCTTGAAGCCAATTCTTCTTTGAATTTCAAAGAAATGTTGTCTAGGGAGTCCTTGCTAAGGAGACTTTCGCATAAATGAGACCAGACTAAATTATCTACGGTCATTTTTTTAATTTCTAAACTATAATTTGGGGGTATGTTTGTACTTGATCTCTTGCTAGGTGATCAATGGAAAATTTGAAAGACAATTGCAAGCAAACGAATGATTTAAACAAAGTGAATCAAACCAGTGAAAAATTTTGACAGCTTATTATATTCCCCGGAAAAGGTAATTTCGTGTTTTCGCGTAATCTGTCAACGCAGCCTCCAGGAATTTCTATTTTTGGTAATTGGTGATCTGTCCGTGTCAGCATACTCAACATCACAATGGGGGTCCATGGAGACCAAATCAGAAACATGGCGTGCAACTCTGGGCACTTGTCTGTCTGTTTCATACAAGTAATTGGTTTCTAAATACGGTAGTATTTGTTCTGGAGCTTCTATTCATACACACTAGACTTTTCCCCTTGCGGCACAATTCATGACACAAATGATGAAAAAAAACTTGTTGATTGTTCTTCGCATTCAATAATAAAACAAATAGCACAACTCAAAGACAATGAACAGAGGTAACTTGAATGAAAATGAAAAAATATTTGACGGCATTCATTCTAACGTTGAATCTCTACTTTACTCTTGCCTCTCCTATAAGAACAAAATTACGATTTTTCTATCTAATTCTATAGCCACAATGAATTGCTTTTACCGCATACTGGAACAGGACGTCAGAGAAATTAAGAAAAGCAGGGAAAGTCCAACAATGGCATTTAACCCTTTAACTATCAATATATTTTCCTTAAACAGTCATATGAGAAAAATGTTTATAAATGTGCAGAACGAATTGAAATATTTTGATTCTAGCGTGGTACACTCACTAATTCAATTAAAGACAATGTGTGGAAAAATTAAAAAAACAATTAATCACAAGGAGAGAATGGAAAGGAAATTAGGCTCTTTGGAACATGAATTAAGTTTATACATTAATTACAAGGATGTAAACATGGGTTCACACCAAAGGGTTGAAAAACATCGTCAAAGAACAATAAATAGAATTTCCAAATATAATGCTAGACAAAAAACATTGAGCAAAGTTTTAGAACAAAACTTGGATGTCTTTCAACAAATGTTTAGGGATTTTCTTGATGTTTGGTTCATAAATTATTATTTTACTACTTTAAGAATTGCAGCAACACTACACGGTTTTAGTTGGAATTGTCCTGAGTTAAGGAAAATTGGACTTTCTGGGTGTACTAATGGCGTGATTGACCAAAACCTTTCACCAATTTCTAAGAGTAACATAGTGGAATGTTTCCATGAAAATCAAGACTTGGTGATGGGTGAAATAGAAAACTTAAAGATAACAGATTTTCTAAATTTTATGTAAGATAAATACTAGCTAGAAAAAGTAGAAAAGTATTATTATTATTTCTCCTTAGTTAACCTTTCCACTGTTTTCCTTATCTCATTTGCTGACCTTTCCAATTCAACTTGCTTATATTCTAAGTGTTTTTCCTTTTGCTTCATCCATTCCTCAGCTTTACCAATGGACGTTGCTCCCCTATGGGAATCTATAACAAACGCAGTTTCCTTCCATAAACATTGTTTCTTAACAAATGTGCTTGTTTATTTAGTTAGTAAGAAACTCTCCACCCAATCCTTGAACATAATATTAACATACATGGTATAATTTGTCCAAACGATTTAAAGTAGAATCCACATTCTTAGTATATTCTTCAAGGATATTAGAAGATAAATCATACAATTGATCCCATTCAAAAACTTCAACTTTCCCCTCAGCTTTCTCAATCAATTCAGTAGTTTCCTTAATTCGTTTCATTATTTCATTCTTTAATACTTCATTCTTTTTCCTTTCTGTGTATTCTTCATTTTGCCACTGGGCGGCTAATTTTTTGAATTCAATGGATTCAACTTCTGTTTGTACACCTTGATCTATATGGGCTCCTGACATTTTGTGAGGTATATTTTATTGGTTTTTACTCTGTTTCAATGATGATGCCGTCGTTCTATAAACTTTTAGAATATATTTATATAATTAATTGCAATGTTAAAAGTAGCTTCTTTCTACTTCGGAAATTCTACATGCGCTTCCGCCTTATATTTTGAGAGGTCCCTCCTGTTGAGGACCATCTGTGTAATATCGTAAGGACCACCTAGGCCCCAAGAGAAAGACCAATGTCTTATCAATTACTCTAAACAGCCACGAGACCATATATACAACGAAGCATAATATGGCAATCAATCTTATTAGAAATTGAGTGAATCCAAGACGTCTATCATTGACAATGATAGTTAGGGATTCAAAATTGTATTTGATAAAGATACCTGGCGAATTCTTATCATTAGCATTTGTAATGTTCTTGTAATGATATTCACTTAGGGAATATTGATTTGTGTTTATTAGAACCCCCATCTTATTATATATGGTGGGGACCACAGATAAATGATATTGATAAGATGTTAATTTTTCATCAGGAACATATTTGGCAGTACTATCCAATGGGTTATCAACGTAGGGGAAAAAATCACCAAAGGAAAATTCATTAATCACATGTGTAAAATCAACTACATTTTCAATAGGTTGATGTCTATCTATTGTTGTTATTTGAAATTCACCAGCAACACGATTAACTGGGATGGAACCAAAAATATGGCATGCAGAATACTCCAGGGGAAGTGCAACATCATCTGTCCCTTGATTAAGAAATTCTCTTGAATCGACTCTGGGGCCGAATTGTGCAGGTACAGCTTCACTTAATATTTTGTCAATATCAGCGGTGACAATCTCATTCATAAGGTTTACTTTGACTCCAAAAGGGATAAAGAACACCATATCTTCAAAACTTAACTCTTCAGAAACCATTCTCATATCCTTTGTCTCATCAAAGACACGAACATCTAGTAGTCTACAAGTAGTATTAACATAAATGTCTAGGTTAATTTCAGTGACTTCTCTCACTTGATTATCCACCACATATTTCTGTTCAACAAATCCACCAAAATAACTACCAAACTCGCTCCATGCAATGAAAAGCAAAAATAGGTACGTTGCTATGGTACTCAACCCACCTTTGGTAGATTTCTTAGTATATTCTTCATCAGTCTTGGCTATTTGATAAAGGGTACCCCTCTGTTAGTATACCAATGGAACAATTTCACTCTATACTCTTCAGAATACGACAGACTCACATACGGAACGCATCAAAACTTTTCAAGGCACTCATTTCTTGATGTGACTGTTCTTCTACTGTGCTAATTTTTCTATCAACCAAATCAAATAATCATCTTGTATATTCATTTGACGGTTGTTCATTATGTTCGTATTTGTTTCGTAAACGTTTCCCACTCCATTTGACATTTTTTCCCCGAACATCTGCATTTTTTAAAGACACCACCTACTTTTATTAAATTTACCCAGCCAAAAAAATTGGTTTCCATCCGGGTCACCCATCTCATGATTTAAATGCCTTATAAACGATGAGATACTAGAATGAGAAGTTATGGCACACACAGAAAACAGTGAACACTAGTCCTCGAGATGGAAATCTTTTTGTGGAAACCTCTTCTTTTTTTTAAATGCAAAGATGACAGTCACAATAAGATGTTAGTTCAGAGTTTGAAAATATTAGATCTTGAACAGAATACATAAATTATAAGGTTTTAAATTTACTAGGGCAAAACATGGATGCTTTTATCTATATACTTGAATCTTGACAACAGTAGCTAATTTTCAGACATGAACTCAAAATCATTACGGGTATATAGATGTGACCGGGGTTCCTCAAGGATTGAAGTCTTGGGGTGACTTTTTCTTGTATAGACTGAACGGGGCCTTTCTGCCTTAACCCAAGCCCATATAAATCATTGACGGTTGAGCGCCATGACCAGGTAAAATAGATGGAAAAAGTCATTAGGCAGCACATCATTTTCCCGCCCCAGTAAAAGAGGGCATGAGGTTTCACTTACGCAGGTGTCTATCACTATCTGTAGGTGCCAAAGTTACCTTTTCATATCAACTTGCATGTATACAAACGAATGACTAATGAAGAGTTCTATCGACAAATTAAAATTAGAGGGTATGTATGTAAGTAAGTAAATATGTATGGTACAAATACGGCCGGATCTTAGAAGATCAGACTCTTCTCTTCCTATTGTAAAGAATTTCCTCGTCATCTTCCTCGAAGGAATTCTTCTGTTGTCTGTTAAACATGTCCAAGGAGGAGGATGTCGAGACCGTTCTTTGGTTGACCAACATGGGCGGCTGGAAATTGGATTGTGGGACAGTGAGCCTGGTATTGAACTGAGGAACGACCATGGAGGCGTAATCTCTCACTGGGGCCCCTGTGTTGTCGAGGGAGGCGGCCGTGACGTTGTTTGTAGTGGCGAACTGGTAGCCCTGGTCGATCTTTTGTCTTATCCGCATCCCGACCGTACTTAGTTGTTGCTGGCAGTTGTACTGCTCGTGGGGAGCCGGCACACTGCTTGTCTGGGTCTGCTTTCCCGGGTGCATCATGTCTGTTTGTTGTCTTGGAGATGCGATCAGACAAGATGGATGGATGATACGAGAAACTACCGCGCTTATATATTAGCCGCCATGGAAAAAAAATTGTTGTCATGGGCAACAACACACCCAGATATTTATTAGAGAGATTGCGTACACCTTATTATGCTCGTTACAACCAAAACCACAGTCCCTCCCACTGAACCAGAGCCTAAAACTCACGTAATAGCTTCACCGCTAGTTATATTTCTATTCGTGCTGCATATTGTCTTACATATGCCGCATAACATATAGCTTAGCGGACCTTCTTGCAACAATGAAGCTTGGATGGGCCTCACCCTAATCGTGTTCGTATTCAGGGTTACGAGGGATGAAGAGAGACTATACTGGCCAGAGGGAAAAAGTTACGAACAGTGGTAAGTATGGTCGTGCAAAAACAGCTTCACAGGTAAGCCAGTATTTGATGAAATCCTGGAGGCATGTTCGCTCACAGATAACCCCCATTTCAAGGGTGACAATGCGTACACTTACATTATCAATGACATAAATCTAAACTGGAGGATCTATAGGTTCTCTCTCATTGAGAATTGTGAATCTAATAATAAGCCACCTATTCTCTATGTTTTATATTGTAAAAAGCTAACGACAACCGCACAAAATAAAACATAGAGAATATGTGGCTTATCACAATTCTCAATGAAAGAGAACCTATAGATTTTCCAGTTTAGATTTATGCCAGTGATGTAATACGTGTACGTATTGTCATCCTCAAAACGGAGGTTACCTGCAATTGAACTGGCCTCCC
This sequence comes from Naumovozyma castellii, assembly GCF_000237345.1. NCBI lineage: Eukaryota > Fungi > Ascomycota > Saccharomycetes > Saccharomycetales > Saccharomycetaceae > Naumovozyma > Naumovozyma castellii. Next base: position 392,843 of record NC_016500.1, on the reverse strand, counting down.
GAATTTCATTAAATACTGGCTTTTAGGGAACTTTAAAGAATAATGGGACCTGAAGACCGAATAAAACTCTCATTTGGTTCAGATGAATGGGAGGCCAATGCAGTCTTCAGTTCTCCCAGGACGGTGTCGACCGGCTCTTCTCTCGTAGAGGTTAGAGTGTCTCATGCAATGTCACCCATGTAGACATATGTATTTTTGGATGGCGGAGCAGGCAGTGTTATTTGACTGAGGTGTTTATTGGTTGCTTTTCAGGGAATCATCACATCGAGGAACAGACAGAAGGAAACGAACGCAGTGTATTTATATGTATTTAATTCATTGGGGAAAAGGGTCCAATCTCCTCTGTATTACTCCAACAGTTGCAACGGCTGAAGGGAGAGTGGATTATACTGCTGTAAAGAGGAGAAAGAGAATGGGTTAAAAATGGCCATTGTTCGCATTCGGAGATCCTCTTTTGTGAAATCGGAAACTCGGGCCGAGTCGGATCGAGTAAAAAGAAGAAAAAGAGGTGATGGGCTAAAGGAACAGAATAGTCTTCCAGAAAGTACTTTGTGAACAGGCTATATTGCTGTTCAATGTCCGATTTTCATTATTTGCAATTTTGATGCCTGTCATGACACAATATCTTATGTTCTAGTATTACTGAGATTTATCAACTAATGTCCATGTATGTCCGAGGATATTATTTACTTTCTTGTTATATATTTGAGACGCTTCTAAACGTCAATGAGGAGCGTGTATTAGATCCTGGAAGCATAAATGCTCTCATCGGACTTTGTGGGCGTATGCCTATGCCTAGTTGGAGGTTCGTCATCCATCACAGGTGGTCCCAATGTCTCAGTGATGCCTTCGTCATCCATGAGGGTGTTGGCAACTTTGACAATATCGGCATCTGTGTCCACTTCTTCGTCTACCTTCTCTGACAACGTTTCGAACTTGGACCCACACGGAATGGCGTTCCAAACTTTAGAATAACTTCCCAACCCATAAGTATAGATAGCTGATAATTTGAGCCTTGCATATTCATCTATATTGACATCTAAATTGCAATGCGAAAAAAATTGATATATTTTATAAGGTAGGTCTTTATAAGGAATTTCTTCCAAGCTGCTTCTGACTCGCATATTTGTTTGAATGAGCAGTCTTTGCAACTGCCACGCAGTCGCAGGCTCACCCCTCTGCTTCAATTCTTTATAGAAATGCTGCCAAAGGTCCCAAAATGGGAAATTTAGTATATCGTTCGTCCCGGTCATAATCACAGCTGGTGGGTTCTCACCTAGCGAGCAGTCTGATTGGACACTTGTAATACGAAGATTAGCATTTTGATTGGATGGGACAGGCTCTCCTCCATATATTCGATCCATTTTGGGATCATAGGACTTTAGGGGTGGCGCTTCTTTGGCCAGGATAGAGTTGAGCCTCTCATATCCACCAGCTTCAATGATCTTCTTTTCCACTACACTCTCCAGCCCCCACTTGCTGACATCAGAAAGTATAAACAGAAAATGCCTGTTCCGGTTCCAGGGACCACGTATTATCAAAACCTCGGTCGTCTTGTATCGTAGAGTACCTCCATTTCCAGTTTCAGTCGCATCTCTATTTTCCTTTTCGTCCTCGTTATTACCGTCATAAAGCATATGTATTTCGTCGAAGAGGTTGCAAAGCACTGGATGCCTAGAGACCACGATGTTGTAGTAGTCGTTAATACGCCACTCTTCTTCAAACGACGCACACTCTTGGAGTTGCTTCCGTTTCTCCAACTCTGAGCAGGTGCATCTGGGCGTGCATCCGTCTCTCGTAATCTTGATAGGCATTTAAGTAACTTGCAAGACTGTGATTGATTGTAGAGTTTGATGTTTGTCAATCAGAAAAGACGTACTCATTTAGAGAGTAGGAAGGTTGTGCTATGTGAAGAGTTAATTGCCTTGACCTATTTGCTCCTTAATCAATAATCGACCGAAGGGAAATAAAGGTTATATGGCATTACGACATATTTTTTAAAAGAAACCATACGTAATATCATTTTAAAGACAATGATATTTAACCGTACATTAGAGGATTTAGATAAAATAGGACGTCGATGGGCTATACAAAGGTCTCTGGCATTTCATACGTAGAGGGAAGGAACGTATAAACCTTGAGGGAGATGGGAGTATGGCATATGTTATGACCAGACTAAAATTTCACTTTATTTGTAGGTTGCGTTGCTGGTGATAACGACATATAATTCTTCTATGGCTTCGATTAGGATTCCAATGAAACATTAATCCGCCGGTCCGGACTGTCTTGCTATGAGAACTGCTACTATAGAAGGTAGAAAATCGAATGAAACCAAGATGGAAAGGAGAACGTGCTATTGTGGGTTTTCTGCTTCCATGAAGGGTTTTGATGGTACATATTTGTCTCAACTTGAAAGGACGGTTGAGTGACTGTTCAGAATACAACACTAATATATTGACCTTTCCAATTAATGATAACTGTGGTTCCTTATTACTATCGTTGTTCAGATTATTTTGCTACACAACCAGTTTCGTGAGTTATTCAAGGCTAATCTAGATTAACCGAATTCTTTAAATTAATTAGAAACTTTGAAAGGAAGCAAATTGGGTCTCTCCACGCTCTATGTGGGTACTCTTAAAAAGGTTTGCTCGCTGGGTGTTTCTCAAACGCTTCACGACAGTGTTGCTTCATCTCTGCAAGGTTTTCAACCATTTTATTATTTATTCTATCATGTTCCTATATCTGTCTATCAAATGATTAATTGATTAGCAATATATATGCACTTCGTATCGCCCAGCAATACGTGTAATGAACTACAGTTCACTCGAAATTTAAAATTGCATCGTCGGCGATGGTTTCACCACTCTCTGCAGACTTCTATCACTTTCCTCACTCGAACGTAACGAAACATCTTGTAGTTCAAAAGCTTCTACAGAATTTGTAAGAGCCAAACCGTCATCAAATGGATCCAATCTATCTACACTCAGAGTGGGTGCTATATTCTCCATATCTTCCTCCGCTGAACGCAAAATGGATTGTTTCTTATCATCGATATTGGCAATCACCCCGGGCTGATACCCTAAAATTTGATTATCTGGTCTCTCGAGGGCAAACGTATCAGTATCAGCAAGACACCATTCAATACCTGACCATACAAAACATGATAGTCCTATGAAAAACGTCAACATCCATACGCATGTGAACCAGGCACCACCCAAATGATAAGAAAATCCAAACGCTTTCAATTCCTTATTAATTCTACTTTGCAAAGATATATTTATCCAGGCAAGAGTAATGACACTTGTTAATCCACAGACAAGTACTGCCAATGAAAATAAAGAAATGGAATGTATCAGGACTCTTTCCTTTGTAGCATTAATATATCGACCCTTTATATTATAGTACCATGCAGTCAAAACCGCGATCGTAAATTCAAAAGCTATCACTGCATATAATAATCTCAACATGATGATCTTCCTCCATTGTAATTTATTGATATACTTCGAGTACGAACTCGTTTTTCCGTCTGAGGATGTTGTATCCCCTTGGTATGCATAATCTAAGACAATGTTCAACCCCAAACTAGATAACGCTTCTCTATAATCAAATAAGTAACCGGGACCAATATAGTCACATTTCCTAACGGTTGTAGAATTTTGAACTTGCGTCATCTGAGACTCCCCTACCATCAAGTCAGCCGAGAAAAAAGTATCACATCGACCAAATAATGAAACGGTAATATATTGAGGCATATTCTTCACTTGATTAGCCGTATAAGAGGTCAATATATATAATTCCGAAGTGGTTAATCCAACACCGTTATTAACATCACTAGCAGAACCAGATTGCTCGACAGCATATTTCAACACTTCAAATAAACCCATGGTAATATCTGCAGAAAAGGTATCAAATCGTGACATATATAGTCTGTTCGGTATTTTCTTGGAGCCAGATGTAATGGTTAGACTTAATGCTATTATTAGGAGTGTGGATAGTATCCGCATCCCCTGAACGAATCTCTCTAATGTAGTAAGATTTTGAAAGGGTCTTTTCAGGAGTGTAATAAAACGCTCCATGGATGGGTTCATATGTGCTTACAGCAGTAGTATGCTGTTATTTAATCTAACGTTAAACTTAACTGCAACTATTTCATTAAAAATAGTCGATGAAATTTCAGGGCTTCTTGAAGACGCGTTTGAACATTTTCAAAACTAGTAAACAAACAAACAAGTACGTAAACTTCCATCAGACCAATTAAAGAACGTAAAATAGTGAACATACGTGTTGAAGAACCCTTACTCGGACCATTACCAATTAACTATAAGCAATAAATGGCTTGTTCTCAAAAAGATTTAGAAGGATGGCAGATAATTACTACTGATGAACATGGTAACGTACTGCATGATACAAGTAAAAGAAGATCCAGAAAGAGAGGTGGTGTTGAAAACTTTTATTTGCAAAGAGAAAAGGATGGGTTAAGCTTTGGTCGTGGGGATTCCGTTATTATGAATGATGCAACCACCGGAACTTACTCTGTCTATCTCGTTCATGAAATTCGTCCAAACACGTTAAATAATGTAGTAGAAATATGGGCTTTCTCGTACTTACGATGGTTTGAATTGAAACCTATATTGTGGTATAAACAATTCAATCCTGAATTGGCTGCAGAAAATAAACCAAGAGAATTTTATAACGAGAAATTCATAAAGGAAGTCGATAAGGACGAATTGTATTTGACCGCTGAACTTTCTGAAATTTGGCTATCGGATTTCATTGGCTTGGGTAACGTAATAACTAAGAAGGAAAGAGACGATTCTGGTGATTCTATAGTACCAGATGAAGATTTCTATGTCAGATATGTTTGTGAACCTACAGGGGAGAATTTTGTTAGTATTGATATTTCCAAGGAGAAAAGAAGAATAATTGAAATGGAACCAAAACAGTCTGAAGAACATTTAAAGCGTATATCTGTGCCCGCTAGGCCCACCAAGCAGACAACTACTGTCGTTGGAAAGCCAAGGAGCCATCAAAAGAGTCATGCCCTCAAAGAGAAAAAGGTCACACCAATTAAACAGGAAAAGGAACAAGAAGTGATTAAAACGAGTATGCAAGAAAAGGTTAAATCGCCTCTCGCTACTGAAAAGAACCAACCAACAAATGTGATTACACAACAGTTGGCAAACCCCACTACTGTGACCGAAACACAAGCTGAATCTACTCCGCCTGTCTCAAGGCCTCACTCAAGTGAAATAACATCTTTGTTTTACCATGATTCCGAAGAAGAAACATCTCCAAACACACAACCTCCACCCACGGAAAGAATTGGTACCCAGGTCACTAGACAAGAGACTGACACGACCCCTTCCATGAAGGAGAAAGTTGTCGAGAAAGATACCTCGGACCACGAAGAACAGAGTGCCTACGAAAGTGCCGAAGAAGTGATACCCGAACTAGATCAAGAAAGTGAAGAAGAAATTGAGGCAGTGGATGATGACGACTACGTTGAAACCGGGAGCCAACAAATTGAAGAAAGTCAAGAACAGCATGAATCGGAACAAGATCAAGAACAAGAAGAAGAGGACGAAGAAGTCTATGCTGTAAGGAGAAAACGTAAACTTCTTAGGGAAGAAGAAAAGCTTTCTAAAGCAAAAAAAGTATCCGAAGAAACTACACCAACTTCATCAGAAGCGTCTGATTTTAGTCCGAATCGCCTACAGCAAGCTAAGAATAGTTTAGCATCTGTGAAAGAAAAGTACGAAAAAATATTTAAAAGGTTTTCTCCAGCACCAGTAGAAAATAATGGATTACCAGATGTCTCAGACTTTGCGGATTCATCCAAGATCGATGTGGCTGGTTTGGAAAATAAATTAAGGCCCTCCATGAAACACAATCCAATTGAAACTTTATTTTCCAAAATTGAAAGTGATGGTTCAGATTTAGATAAGATGCGAGTTGAAATAAGCCATCTTATTAAAGATGACTCGTCAAATTCATTACCAGAGAAAGAATTTGCCAGTATATATACCAATATATTTGAATGCTTACTGAAAGGCAAGTCCCGGGCCATGTACGTTAACGGTATATCAGGAAGTGGCAAAACTAAGACGATAGAGGAGGTTGTTAGTGAACTACAATCGTCATCTCGTCAAAGAGAAGTACCAATTTTCAACTATATTAAAATCGATGGTATTTCCATTGGAGATTCTAAGGACTTTTACGTCGAAGTGTGGAAACAACTGTCAGGTGATGAGTTAGTACCAGGGGCCGCGTCAGAATCCTTAAACTTCTACTTTAAGAATGTCAAAATGAATACGAAACGTCCTGTAATCTTATTCCTTGATGACATTGATGCTCTTTCTTTAAAGGGGAAGGATATCTTATATTCCATTTTCAATTGGACTACTTTTGACAATGCAAAGTTGTGTGTGGTCGTTACTGGCACAATTTCTGAGTTACCCAAGAGTTTGCTCGGAAAAGATGTTTTATCTAGAATGAAGATTGTAAAGATCCCCTTTGATGAGGCAGAATACCCAGAATTGGAGAAGATTGTTAATTTCAGATTAAAAGGGGTCAATAAGTCATATTTTTATGTCAATCCAGATACTGGTCGACTCAAGTTTATTGATAGACATAGTAGTGAAGAACCACTGAATGAAACTGATGAGAACATGGTAAAGGTCCGTTTAAAGATAAGCAGTAAGACTATCGACCTTGGTTCTAAGAAGATTGCTGAAGCTTGTCCTAATATTGGTAGGGCTTTGGAAGTATGTTCCAAAGCTGTTCATTATGCTCAAGATGATTACTTGCGGAAACATGGGTTTATAACAGATGACCAAGTGGAAGAGCAAGACGGGAAAGATGAACAAAACACTGGAAAGATTTCAGGTGATGAAAAACAGAGCCAGAAACTACATCTTCGTCATATTATCAAAGCAATGGATGAAAATGTAAGTTTTGCAGCTGCTGAGTATATTAAAAACTGTTCATATCTTGGGAAGATTCTTTTGTATGCTGTTTACCATTACATTGAGACGAGTGGACCATTAAAAATACAGGTGAGAGATCTTTATGAGACCTTGGTGTCATTATTTAATTCAAATGCGAAGAATCCATTCATACTCGATGTGAAAAGAACAATTTTTGGCGTGGATACCGTAGTTGATATTGATTCAATACGCGTCGTTTCTTGGAACAAAGTAGCTGACGCACTAGGAGAGGGTCCACTTGTCACAATCGTTCATAATAAGAAGTGGAAAACCAAATATTTTGCATTGAATATCCCTGCTGGTGATCTAAAAAACTATCTTGAGCGTAACTTTGGTGTTTTGAGTCCATGATTATGTGTTTTGAGCAATTTATCCATGATTTCATAGCTTATATAAATATATAGGTGTGTCTTATAATAATAAAAAAATTATTAAAATATATTATTGTTCTTAAATGCGAATAAGAAACTATGCTATTTTTCATATATAGAGAGTAGGAATGTCGGTTTTTTATTTATTATTCCTTTTTCGGCCTGCAAAGCTCCCTAGATGTTTGTATATCAATAACGGATCACCAATTTGTGTAATCTCAGGTATTATCAAAGTCAAATCAAAGACTTTAGCTAATGCGATTTTGAAGATTTTTTGAATGTTAATGGATGCAATGGAGGATGAAAATATTAGTGGGCTATCCATTGCCTGTGCATACTTCATACTTGTTCTGGAAATTTGTTCTTGATATTCAGTGGGTAGGTCTATAAAGAGATCATATTTAGTTCCTACTAGTATACAAACGGCGTCATGATTTAAGCCATGCGCCTGCATATACCAATTTTTAATGGATTCCAAGGATTCTGGTCTTGTTAGATCAAATAAGAATATGATAACCGATGAGTTCACCGAGGCGATGGGTAACATATTAATGAATTCCTTCTGGCCTCCCAGATCCATTAACGAGAACACAATATTAGAAGATTTTATCCTGACCTTTCTCTTCAAAAGATTGACTCCTAACGTTTGTGTGTATTCCTCATCAAACCCATTTTGTGCATATTTTACCATCAACGATGTCTTGCCCACTTGAGCATCTCCTACCAGACCAACCTGAATCTGTATTTCCTCAGGTTGAGCCAAATTGGCTTCTGAGTCCTTGCTTGTCCTTGCTCTGTGTTCACTAGCCATAATTGAGAAATGAAAAGCAAATTAAAGTAAACAAATCATTGAGTTGCAGCGTATATCAGATAAAGTTTTAAAGTGCAAGTGAACTGTATTATTTCTATTATTTTCATGTTTTACCCTTTTAAGGAAACATATTGACAAATTAATTTCTGTGACTGTCCACCCAGACATTCTCTAACATCCCGACATACAAATATGTTTTCTAAATTTTTTATTTTTTCAATTCAATTTCAAAATCCAATGTGAGCGCGAAAAACGCTAGAGAGAGTGGTCACAGGCTAACTGGACAGAGACTATCTGCTTCTAGGCTCAACATGAACCAACCTGCTTTGCCTGGAGCTAGACAGAGAGTCCGTTCCGCCAGCCCAGCAGAGTTGCCCCAAGCCCATACCATCCATCCATGCCAGTAAGTAGCCAACATCTCATATTGTCAAATCTGTAACAAAGTGTCTACCTGAAAGAGACTCTTTTAGTGTATACTGTATCTTTTTCGTCAATTAAGGTTTAGTTCTTGACATATTTTGGAAACCCCTCCATAGAACTATATAGAACCAATTATTCAAAAATGGCTGTTGGTAAGAATAAGAGACTATCCAAGGGTAAGAAAGGTTTGAAGAAGAAGATCGTTGATCCATTCACCAGAAAGGAATGGTTCGACATCAAGGCCCCATCCACCTTTGAAAACAGAAACGTCGGTAAGACTTTGGTTAACAAGTCTACCGGTTTGAAAAGTGCAGCTGATGCTCTAAAGGGTAGAGTTGTCGAAGTTTGCTTGGCTGATTTACAAGGTTCTGAAGACCATTCTTTCAGAAAGATTAAGTTGAGAGTAGATGAAGTTCAAGGTAAGAATTTGTTGACTAACTTCCACGGTATGGATTTCACCACTGATAAGTTGAGATCTATGGTTAGAAAATGGCAAACTTTGATTGAAGCCAATGTCACCGTTAAGACTTCTGACGATTACGTTCTAAGAGTCTTCGCCATTGCCTTCACTAGAAAGCAAGCTAACCAAGTCAAGAGACACGCTTACGCTCAATCTTCTCACATCAGATCCATCAGAAAGGTTATCTCTGAAATCTTGACCAAGGAAGTTCAAAACTGTACTTTAGCTCAATTGACTTCCAAGTTGATTCCAGAAGTTATCAACAAGGAAATTGAAAACGCTACCAAAGACATCTTCCCATTGCAAAACGTTCACATTAGAAAGGTTAAGTTGTTGAAACAACCAAAATTCGATTTAGGTTCTTTGATGGCTCTACATGGTGAAGCTTCTGGTGAAGAAAAGGGTAAGAAGGTCTCTGGTTTCAAAGATGAAGTCTTAGAAACTGTTTAAGTGAATGAAAGGAAAATGAAAGGTTAATTCAACAACAAAACAATTAATTAATTATTTGCATTGCATATTCCATTTCTTTCTTTTTATCTCCCCTTTAACTAATGAGTTGTTTACATCCTCACAATTCTCAATCCCCAATGTCTTCCATTGTATACCAAAAGTGTATAATTTACAAAGTCTTTTATTAATATATAAAGCAAATATCATATGATTTAAATAAAAACAACATAATATAAAATATCGAATTAATGATCAGTCAAAATTGCAAACATAAAACCATGTTAGTGTCGCTACGTAATATTAAATGAACATTTCAACGTCGCGCAAATATCAAAATCTAGCATAATTTATAAAGTGGTATTATAAACTTCACTAATTGATTTCAGCTCGTTATTAACCTTAACCGTTTCTAATCAACACAATAGTGCAATGTTTGCAGATCAATTATATCTTTTGGCATGCTTGTTTGCCTCAAGAGCAGATTCAGAGAATCTTATAAGAGTGTTACATCATGTTGAGTACTCAATGAAATTTGTTAAGATCGTATGCATCCTTTGGCCAGAATTGAGTGACCCTCTATCTTTAAGATTCTTATTTAACCACCAAAAAGATGCTCAAGTCAAACCAATGACAGATGAGGAATTGGTTGTTTCTTTGTTAGAAAAAGATAGCATGCTGATACCCATGGTCGAAATAAATAATGAAACAGTTTCCAATAGACGACAACAATTAGAACAATTCATTAATTCCAAATGGGATTCATTAACTTCCATTAATGATATAGACACATCCTCCTCGTCATCATCAATTAGTTGGCTGAGTAAAAGAATTCTTCTTTGTAACGATTCATATCCAGGTGACGTTTTCTTTTACGAACCTTTGTGGAATTTACTAATTAAAGATGGAGTAGTGTCTGAGAAAGATCGTCTATTCCAATGGATCAAGGGAATCATCATACCGCTACATTCTATAAGTATTAGAACACATGCGATGACCAAGATTATAGATTTTGAAAAGATGAACGCTACGGTCACTTTCCCATTGATATTAGATGGTAAAATATTCCATGAATTGATTCCATACTTGGATTTTACTAATTTATCTAACGAGTTCATTGAAAATTATTTTACCAATGAGAATTTCCTGCTAGCCACTGTACAAAATTATGATATCTTTAGGAACATTTTCTTTGCCTTCTCTAATGAAACATCCAAGAGCAATTTTGACAAAGTGTGTGGCAACGTTGCAAACATTCTTTTCGAAAATAGCTCTAATTTATTAAATTTCAAATCGCTAGAGGAATTAAAGAATATACTCAACAGGATTCCAAAAGATACTCCCATTGCAAAATATGACATCACAGTTGCTGATGTAACGGAATATATTCGTTATATGGAAGTTATGTTATCAAATTACTCTTTAAAGGAAGTATACACGATATCACAGGAGGAAGAATCTGCACAGTTGGCCCATTTTGCATCTTCTTGTAAGGAAGAATTAATGGCAGCATTGAATAATAACGAAGAATCCACATTATCTCAAAAATTAAATTCATTGTATACATTATCCAATGCGTCATCTAGTGTATTCAACCGTTTATCTACCAAAATTCAACAATCAATTCTCTTAGAGACAGTTTTGGATATGGGCCAATTTGACATTCTTCATGAATTTATGAGTGAATACGGTTCCAATTTAGAGACTGATTTATTAGAGAAATATTTTTGGAAATTTTTCAATAATGCCACAAATGGATCATGTAAGAGAGCTGAAATGATTAAATCTCAAAAAACACTAAACTTATTATTGAAGCAAGATGCAAAGAAATATGAACGATTACAAAGTTTATTAGATGTAGCTGATGAAATATCAAGATATTCCATGAATTTAGGGAGAGGTATTATATTTAAACCTTCGAACATTTTAGATTTCCAAGAGGATCCCTACCAACTTATTTCCACATTGTTGGAACTAAACTCATCATTGTATAAGGATATACTGGTGACGTTTACCATTTTGAAGAAATTATATACTGCCTTAGAGAAATCTTCTCTCAGGAGTACAAACTTTGATTACGAATATGATAAATTATTAATTATTCACATTGATCATGCCTTAGTTAATATGGATTTCCCATTTGCATTTAATATGACTAAAGAGTTGTTAGAGAGAGAAATGAAATCTGAGAATGATGACTTGATTCGTGATCACTGGTTAACCATCTTCCAAGTGGGCAAATTTGTGGACCCTAATTGGCTTGACAATGAGATTCCTACGGAGATTTTAATGTCACAGATGGAGGTCTTAGCTGAACTATTGAATGTCTGTCCCGTGGAAGAAATAGAAATAATTACCTCACATTGGAGTGGATTAGAATTGGAATTAAGTGCAAGAGACTTGGTTAAAGATAAATATTCACTTGCATCTTAAGTATTTAGTAAAACGTTTTTAGATACATCTAAAAAATCACACGAATACTTTATTATTATTATTTACATGTCATGTTAAGACCGACTATCGATTTTATATACTTTTAACTCCTTCTTCTTGAAGAATCGGTTCTGCAAGGGATTCTGCCTTTTTCAATTGTTTAATATATTTGGACATAGTTTCTATTTCATCGTATCTATGAATCTTATTATTTGAATCCATTCGTAGTTCTTCAATGGCATCGCATGCTTCAACGCAACTGTTGACATCATTACTTGCCGTAAACACGACAAATGCCTCAGCAATATCTTCAATGGGCCCCCCTTGCAAGATTTTTTCCACCTTCTTCACATTTTCTTCATCCTGGAGCATTATATCACGTTGTTTCAGTAACCACTGTAACTTCAAGTTAGCTACGAACTTAACCCCCTTGACAAACTTGGCATCGATCAAATTATCCTGAACCACCTCAGAAATGCCAAACAAGGCCCATTGACACCTTTCTAGCATTTCATAAAATGCATCCTCTTCTTGACATTGCAACAATTCATGAGCGACCTCCTCTTGTAACTGCACGGGATCTACAATATCCTTTGTTCTCACATATGACCAATGTCTTTCACTAAGGACATGTCTAATTCTCCACATGGTGACCCTACACTTCTCTGCTACTTGAGAGAACGGATCCGTTGGATCTTGAGATTCCGTATGTAAGAGGTGAGATTCTCTAGCTAGCACGTTACGTTCTCTTAAGGCAGTCAACCACAAAGAATGCAAGTCATTGAATGATTTCCTACGTAGTTCGGGGATACTCCAGGGACGGGACTTGGTATCTAGTTCATCCTGCGACCTGAGAAACTTCTTATCGTGAAAAAATTGCCAGAGAGGATGTGTCTCTGGGGTGATAAATTGAGAGTTTGCTGTGGTTGGTGGGATTGGAGCCGTAACCTTTAATGTGTTTAGATGATGGCTGGTTTGCGTGGGCTTCCTTGGATTTTTGCTGGGTTCAGGCTTTGGTTTTGGTTTAGTAAACCTTGTCCTTACCAGAAGTGGAGATCGAGTGTGAAAGTTTCTGGATAGTTTTAACATTGTATATATTATTCTCCTGTATTGGATTTGCTCATATTCATATTCAGTGTATCACTCTTGTTCGATATAACGGTTTCATTGATTTATTTAATTTATTGAGCCGGGTTACCAACCCTGACACGATTAAATAACTACAGTCCTTTGACTACTTAATGAAGAGGTTGATGAAGAACGCCACACAAAGCTGTGTTGCTCAACCTAAACCAGATACTACCGAATCCATTCTACTTTACAAAAAACTCCTTCTTAAAAATGTTGCACAGCTCGAAGCTTTCTCAAAAAGCAAATGTTTTTTCTTCTTCGAAATAACTATATGACAGAAAATATAGCCGATTTTTTTCTTCCTCAGAACAAGTTTTGTTGTATCCTTAAGGTAAATATAGTCATTTCAAATTACAGTAAATATTGTAGATATATTTTTACCACGTTAATACTGACCTTGGGTATGTGCCAAAAGGGAACGTTGTATTCAACAAGACCGTTACCAAAATAATTGACTATCACACCTTGTGGGAGAAGTAGCAACATTTTTTAGACCTTCAATCACAGACATATTATAGATTGCCCGTGTTTGGGACAATATAAATGATGTGTTAGACTGGACAATAGAGTGTGTTGCAACATAGTTTTTCACCCAATCTGGAGGTCTTGCATTTACATCTTAACCTAATTTTTTTTTCATACCCCCTTCTCCAAACACTCAGCTTTCCAAGTATCCAAAACCAGTGGATCAAATTATGGCTTTTTTTAACGGTATATTAGGGGTTATGATAATAAATCTCCCTTTTCATATCTTTGTTATTTACCCTTACCAACTCTGAACCTATTATTTGGTGTGTCTATTTACTTGGTTTTCAGTTGGAGTCAAACCTATTAAAAATGTAAAAAATCTTAATTATAAATACCTGGTAAGGTTCTTTATTATATAAACAACCCTAAATGAGTAACTACGTCCAATTTGATATACGTTCAGGAATACTATATAAGCTTGGTCTATTTATGATAATTACCTAAAGGGTTCCAACTGATACCAACTTCCTCATGATAAGTTGAATGGTAAGTCGACAACGACAACGCTCGATGGGTTGGATCAAGATTCTTCAATGACACGGTTACCCTGAGTGTTGGGGTAACTATCCGCGTCTAACCCTGAGTGACTGATCAGGTCTACTCTTAGTATTTCAGCTAATACTATCAATCCATACTATAGGTCTCATAGACTACTATTAGGTATGGTTGTGCTTATCGAAATTTATTTAACAATATCTAGATAAGAAACAAGGTTTGACACTCACAATATATATTTACTACCGACCAAAAATATAGACTGCATACAATAAAAATTAGAGAAACTGGTCACAAAGAATTATAACGCACGATAGAGCAATCATATGGCAGTAGATAAGGTGCTCTTCTAAAAACGTTTTCATGGCCAATCCAGGTATACCAAGCAGTCCCAATTCCCGCTATACCAGTTCCAACCCCTACCCAATTATTAAAGATTGGGTGTGCAAAATTCAAAAAAGCACCAGTAACCGTCACAACACCGGTTGCAACTCCAGTAGTTTGAAGGTATTTTCTGATATCTTGCACCTCCTCTTCCGTACAATTAATATCTCTCAGTAAGGATTGAATTTTCGATTCGTATGAGAAATACATACGGGTGAAGTTCTTGATGTTACTAGTAAAATACTCATTTAGGGCGTCACCTCTATTGGACAAAACAAAAGATCTTCTAAAATATAGTAAACTTGTTTTGAGAAGTAGAACACGAAGACTAACTTTTTCAGAAATCTCTTAATCCGATGTTTATCAACAAAGTGCTTTGGATTCCAGCGACTTCTCTGGAATGACTTTCTAGTCTTTTGATACATTTCATCTACCTCATCTTTAAGTTCGTATGAGTTCTTGGTTTCTTCAAAGATCCATTCGTATAGACTAAAAAGCCTAGGTGACCTATCCATTCAATACGTTTTAGTATCCAGAGTGGGCTTAACCTTGAAGTCATTGATAATGAGAATCTATATATTCCCCAGCTATGATTACGGTCTCTTACTCCGTATGTATAGTTATTGTTAGCCTCAAAAGAGCGATCATCATAGAAACAGCATGTTTCTCGAATCTCATCAAAAATAGGTTTTTCAGGAACTTTGGATCAGACCTTTAACCTTGTGGAGAGAAGAGCCAGTTGACACTGCCTTGGGAGAATTGAAGACTGCATTGGCCTCCCATTCATCTGAACCAAATGAGAGTTTTATTTGGCCATCAGGCTCTCATTATTTTTTAAAGTTCCTGAAAAACCTATTTTTGATGAGATTCGAGAAACATGCTGTTTCTATGATGATCGCTCTTTTGAGGCTAACAATAACTATACATACGGAGTAAGAGACCGTAATCATAGACACCCTTTTCAGGAAATCATAATATCGAGGAACAGACAGAAGGAAACGAACGCAGTGTATTTATATGTATTTAATTCATTGGGGAAAAGGGTCCAATCACCTCTGTATTACTCCAACAGTTGCAACGGCTGAAGGGAGAGTGGATTATACTGCTGTAAAGAGGAGAAAGAGAATGGGTTAAAAATGGCCATTGTTCGCATTCGGAGATCCTCTTTTGTGAAATCGGAAACTCGGGCCGAGTCGGATCGAGTAAAAAGAAGAAAAAGAGGTGATGGGCTAAAGGAACAGAATAGTCTTCCAGAAATTACTTTGTGAACTGGCTATATTGCTGTTCAATGTCCGATTTTCATTATTTGCAGTTTTGATGCCTGTCATGACACAATATCTTATGTTCTAGTATTACTGAGATTTATCAACTAATGTCCATGTATGTCCGAGGATATTATTTACTTTCTTGTTATATATTTGAGACGCTTCTAAACGTCAATGAGGAGCGTGTATTAGATCCTGGAAGCATAAATGCTCTCATCGGACTTTGTGGGCGTATGCCTATGCCTAGTTGGAGGTTCGTCATCCATCACAGGTGGTCCCAATGTCTCAGTGATGCCTTCGTCATCCATGAGGGTGTTGGCAACTTTGACAATATCGGCATCTGTGTCCACTTCTTCGTCTACCTTCTCTGACAACGTTTCGAACTTGGACCCACACGGAATGGCGTTCCAAACTTTAGAATAACTTCCCAACCCATAAGTATAGATAGCTGATAATTTGAGCCTTGCATATTCATCTATATTGACATCTAAATTGCAATGCGAAAAAAATTGATATATTTTATAAGGTAGGTCTTTATAAGGAATTTCTTCCAAGCTGCTTCTGACTCGCATATTTGTTTGAATGAGCAGTCTTTGCAACTGCCACGCAGTCGCAGGCTCACCCCTCTGCTTCAATTCTTTATAGAAATGCTGCCAAAGGTCCCAAAATGGGAAATTTAGTATATCGTTCGTCCCGGTCATAATCACAGCTGGTGGGTTCTCACCTAGCGAGCAGTCTGATTGGACACTTGTAATACGAAGATTAGCATTTTGATTGGATGGGACAGGCTCTCCTCCATATATTCGATCCATTTTGGGATCATAGGACTTTAGGGGTGGCACTTCTTTGGCCAGGATAGAGTTGAGCCTCTCATATCCACCAGCTTCAATGATCTTCTTTTCCACTACACTCTCCAGCCCCCACTTGCTGACATCAGAAAGTATAAACAGAAAATGCCTGTTCCGGTTCCAGGGACCACGTATTATCAAAACCTCGGTCGTCTTGTATCGTAGAGTACCTCCATTTCCAGTTTCAGTCGCATCTCTATTTTCCTTTTCGTCCTCGTTATTACCGTCATAAAGCATATGTATTTCGTCGAAGAGGTTGCAAAGCACTGGATGCCTAGAGACCACGATGTTGTAGTAGTCGTTAATACGCCACTCTTCTTCAAACGACGCACACTCTTGGAGTTGCTTCCGTTTCTCCAGCTCTGAGCAGGTGCATCTGGGCGTGCATCCGTCTCTCGTAATCCTAACACGACTCATAACCTAAAAGAGAAGTACCAAACTAATGAATTGGGGATGTGCCGTTTACCGAATATCTGTATGAGACTTGCTTCTAGCAAATTGCATTGAAGTTGAACAAAAAAGGACAATGGTCACTGGAAAGAAAGGAAGGGCACTGAAATTGTATAGCGCAATGAAAAAAATGTCAGTAAATAAGGTGAATAAAAGTAGCTTAATAGGATAAGAAACTGGTACAAAGTGGGAAGATCAATCCGAGTTGTCATTAGAAACTTTGCGACACCTATTACTCTATGCACCAAATACTTGCAATGTGAAGGTTTGGACATTTATGAAGTCAACAGTCATTACAGTATTCTTTTTATGAGGAGATCATGGAATATATACATAACGTTACACTCTAAAAAGAACCAAAATTGGTGTGACCTCTGGCACAAAGACAAAAAATGTGTTTTTGTCTACAATATGGTTTTCAGAAACGTAGGGGAGGGGGAATGGCTAGACTGAATAAACAGAAGAAATTTTATAGCAGTATATTTTTATTGGAAATGCTTTCCTAAGGTACACCATTTTACAATAACGAGTTGAACCAGACCTATGGATGGAAATGGAAAGTACATCTAAAAATCCATGAAACTCTCCGATATAACAAGTAAAGAACCAAAAACGTATACCAATATCCTACGAAAATCGGATATAAGGATTATGGCAAGGGAAGATGAAATATGGGGACCTCGTTTCCGATTGAAAGTAAATGCAAATCCCATATAGTCGCAGAATGTTTTCCAAGTAACTCATCGTTAATTCAGATAATACACGAATTTTTATATAAAGGTATAGTTACTTGGAGGGAAAAAGAATTATATTGTTTTAACAATATGAACTGCTACAAACAACAACATTTCTGCCGCATCTTCCTCTTCCCAAAGAAAGAAAAAATTCCTCCAGTAAATTGATATCTGAAATAGCTGGTAAAGGTAATCAAGTTACAAAATGGGATAAATTTCTGGATCCAAGCAAAATATTGCACTATAACTGCAAAAAAAAATGATGTTAAAGTATTTAATAACATTATATAGGCTTCTGGTAATGTATAAATGGATCAGTCAAGTGGTCATGCATGCTAAAATAAAATGGCAGTTATCGTCACAAATGTCGTCGTCTCTTCTTTTCGCAAAGTAGTGTTATCATTAATGGTCCTAGATGAAACTCCAGTTTCAAATGAAACTGACTTGAATCATATTGTATGTGATATCAGGCTTGATACCAAATACTACACCATTTGGAATAAGTTCGAACATAAGGCTCACAGACATGCTTTCAAATATTTCTCCTAAGTTTAGATAGGTAAGAGCAGTCAATATATGCAGGTATGTACATGTTGAGAACAGCTGGTATGAGTTCATCTTGACCGTTCTCACACAGCATCCCACTTTTAAGTGGGAGTCACATTTGAAACCCGTATATCTCAAAACATACTGGAGAGTATAGCGATTCACCTTTGAATCATTTTTTTTAACAAATATAGAGCTGAAGTAAAAAGAAGGAAAGGTAAGAAAACTCACATTTTTAATAAAGGGAGGAGGGACACATTCTGTACTTGCATTCATTAGTGGGGGGGGGGCAAAAATTAGCTTCTCTCAGGACGATAGAGTCCAGCTATCTGTTTCTTGATGTTTTCGATACCTCCATAAGTTTGTAATATTGCATTCACATCAGACTCAGGTACATTATTGAGCATACTGAAATGGGGTATTTTATTTGAATGCAGAACAAAAATAATCAAGGTTTTCTGAACCTTATAACTGAATTTTTCATCTCAACTAAGGCCAGGGGTAGAGCATAGACACTGATTGTAGTGTGAAAACAATTCATAAATCCCACCCAACTCCTTGTTCCTAAATATGGTAGCATCAATTAGTCAAATCTCCACGTAGGGTTAAAGGACTTACATACTTGTCTTCTCTTCTCCTGCTCTTTCCTTTGAGTGTACGGATTGTCCCTCGCATTGCCTAGTGGGATACTTTACAATATCAGTATATTTATTACACTCCCAAAAAAAAGAAAGAGCCTTAGCTCGGCTGTTACAGATGGCATAACAATATATTGAAGTAATGCAGTTTCTGTTAGATCATGCTCTGTATTCATCTTAGGTTGTGCTTCATTCACTCTTCTCCTCAGAGTCGTTCATAATTGAAGTTAAATAAAACTCCGAAAATTGTCGATTATGAAGAAGGTACGTAACGTCAATAATATTGAATAAAAACAGAATCTGATAAAGAGAAGAACGAGGGAAAGATGGAAAAAAGGAGGTATACTGCCTATGTTTAATTTTGATGAGGATGATCATTATAATTAAAGTGGTGCGAACAAAGATGATTGAGACTTTACCAGGATATGGATATTGTTAACGAGAAGATCAAACGTAGTAATACGTTATATGAAATCAACGGTAATTGATGCTCTCAAGCAAGACAATAGGGAAAGACCTACTCTACGCTAGCAATGATAGACGTCGCTTAGAATAGCTGAAATAATGGATGCTATTCTCCCTCAACTTCGAAATGCGAATGGGATTTAACAAACTCAAACTACATGGTAAGCAAAACATTGCTCTTACTCTCCTTGTTTTTCTATTCCCAATTATTATTCAGCCTTATATAAAATCTTATGAGTACTATTCTCCTACAAGTACGATAAATTCATATAACAATCATGTGCTCTCCCTCAACATTACTTGCAGAACACTTCATTTAGATTTGAATGTCTAACGGTACAGCATTAATAGTCCTGAAGATAGTTGCATTTATGTTGTGGGTTCTTCAATTGTATGTAATAAAAACATCGCCAAAAGCTGATTTCTTGAAATCACGTGCCACGAACGTAGAAAAGTATTATAATGTAAGGAAAAAACATGGAAATATGTATTTATCATACGAAAAGCTTAATCATACGTAATGCACAGAACACGAAGATAAGCTAAAAGAGCAACTATGTCATTGGAAACACCTTTAGACCTTTTAAAATTGAATCTAGATGAGAAAGTGTACGTGAAGTTGCGTGGTGCACGTTCGTTGACCGGCACGTTGCAAGCTTTTGACTCTCATTGTAATATTGTACTAAGTGATGCTGTGGAGACGATATATGAATTGGAAGACGGTGATTTGAAGAGCACGGAGAGGCAATCAGAGATGATCTTTGTCAGAGGAGACACAGTGACGCTAATAACGACCCCAGAAGAAGAATAATGATGCTTTTTCAAAGATAAATAGATGCTATAAGAATAATATAATATAACATAGTAATACGTACATAGATACAAGCAATTCTTAATGATTTTCTGCTATGGGAGCATTGGGTAACAATTTCAAACATTGTTTAATTACATCTACACCCTTCAACAAGTCTTCCTTGGAGATGACCAATGGTGGAGCTAATCTTATGATGTGGTTATGGGTTGGTTTAGCCAAAACACCGTGATCCTTCATCAATAAACACAAATCCCAAGCGGTCCTTCCATTAGCCAATTTTGGATCGATCACTATGGCAGTTAATAACCCCAAACCTCTCACTTCTGAAATGATTCCGCCAGATTCCTTTTGCAATTTCAATAATTCATTGTTTAGCAATTCACCCAAAGTAGCGGCTCTCTCCACTAATTTTTCATCTCTGACGACCTCTAAGGCAGCTATGGCAACACGGGAAGCCATTGGGTTCCCCCCAAAAGTGGATCCGTGAGATCCAGGAGTGAAACAAAGCATGATATCCTTGGAGGAGAGAACACATGAAACAGGTAAAACACCACCAGATAGAGCTTTCCCCAATAGTAAGATATCTGGTTTCACATCAGTGTAGTGTTCAAAACACAACAATTTACCTGTTCTACCGATACCTGTTTGAATTTCATCGCAGATCAATAACACGTTATGCTTCTTACACAACTGTTGTACTTTGGGGAAATAATCCATAGGTGGTACAACAATACCAGCTTCACCTTGAATAGGTTCCAAGATCACTGCGGCGATGGTATCTCCATGAGATTCGAACGCCTTTTGTAAGTCCTCTACGACCCCATATCTAATCATGTCTCCCTTCCATTGTGAAGTTGTATTATGTAAAAAGGGACCAAAATTCTTTCTTGAATCTTCTTCATCAGTGGACAACGAAATGGCACCAAAAGTTCTTCCATGGAAATTACCCTTGGCACCCAAAATGACAGCATGTCCTGGTTCAATCCCCTTCTTTTCGTACCCCCATCTTCTTGCCAACTTCAATGCGGTTTCTACTGCCTCAGCACCGGTATTCATGGGCAATACCATGTCGTAATGGAAGTATTGCGTCACAAACTCTGCAAAACGAGCATACACGTCGTTCGAGAATGCACGTGATGACAAAGTCAATTTAGAGGCCTGGTCGACCAGAGCAGCGATGATGTGAGGATGGCAGTGACCCTGGTTGACTGCAGAGTAGGCTGAAAGAAAGTCGAGATATTCTTTTCCTTCAGGATCCCAGACATGGACACCCTGTGCCTTGTGGAAGACCACGGGCAAGGGATGGTAGTTGTGAGCAGAGTACTGGTCCTCCAATTGGAAGGTTTGTTGCGAGGAGATGTTAAAGAAGTCTTGTTGTGGCATTGCGTGTTAGTTACTTGGGGTGTCAGGGGAAGGAAAGACTGGAAGAAGGCTTGAAGAGGGAGTTGGAGTAAAGGTCGTTGTATTTATACCTTTCCTTCCATCCTTGTTCTCGGTGTGTCCTGCCGTTAGCTCTCGGAGTTGTATCGCGCGCAGTGAACTGTCGTTAGGGGATACTGAGGTTCTTCTTTTCTTGTTGATATTTTGTCAGAGTCAAGAAAAAGCTATTAACAGTCGTAATTATGGGAATATTTTTATGTGTATACTACATTTGAATAATTATATTTTATGTAATAATCTGCGGAATAGCATTGCGTATAATATTCTCTACGACAAATTTATCGACTCGTTGGTCATAGCCAGGTAATACAGATGGGCGTGCAAAAACAGCTTTATGGATCACCCAGCTTAGGATGGCCGCCCCAATCCCTACTACACCGGTCCCAACCCCCCCCCCCCCCCACCAATGACTAACTGTTGGGTTTGCAAGATTTATTCCGGCACCGGTGGCGGTCAAAACATCGGTAATGTATGATTCCGGTATTTCTTAAATAGTTACCAATCTCCTCCATCTGTTGCTCTGTAGCATTCAAATCTTGGAGTATTCTCTCAATTTTATCCTTGCATAAATTATAAAAACTGGCTGCCCAAATGACTTCTGGCTTGATATGATTCTCCACATCATTACCACGAAACAAAATGGATAGATCCATGATAATACAACACCATTGTTCCGAAAAATAGAATAAAAAAGCCAACTTTCTCAGGTATTTCTTGATCTGACGTTTGTCATAGTAATACCTTGGGTTCCAGCGGCTCTGTTGAGCTGCCTTAAGAATGGTATCATAATTGTCCTCAAGTGGGTCCTTTAATTCGTGTAAGTTCATTTTCATCTTTCTTATAATCCACCTATACAAATAGGAAATTCGGCGTGAACCGTTCATGTAGCGAACCAGTTCCTTAAAGTCCTTAGCACCCAAAAAGCTAACAACGACCGTTACCTCTTCACAAAATAAAACATAGAAAATATGTGGCTTATCATAACTGTCTATGAGGGAGAACCTATACATTTTCCAATTGAGATTTATGTCATTGATAATGTAAGTGTACGCATTGTCATCCTTGAAATGGGGGTTATCTGTGAGCGAACATGCCTCCAGGATTTCATCAAATACTGGCTTACCTGTGAAGCTGTTTTTGCACGACCATACTTACCACTGTTCGTAACTTTTTCCCTCTGGCCAGTATAGTCTTTCGTTATTCCTCGTAACCCTGAATACGAACACGATTAGGGTGAGGCCCATCCAAGCTTCATTGTTGCAAGAAGGTCCGCTAAGCTATATGTTATGCGGCATATGTAAGACAATATGCAGCACGAATAGAAATAGAACTAGCGGTGAAGCTATTACGTGAGTTTTAGGCTCTGGTTCAGTGGGAAAGACTGTGGTTTTGGTTGTAACGAGCATAATAAGGTGCACGCAATCTCTCTAATAAATATCTGGGTGTGTTGTTGCCCATGACAACAATTTTTTTTCCATGGCGGCTAATATATAAGCGCGGTAGTTTCTCGTATCATCCATCCATCTTGTCTGATCGCATCTCCAAGACAACAAACAGACATGATGCACCCGGGAAAGCAGACCCAGACAAGCAGTGTGCCGGCTCCCCACGAGCAGTACAACTGCCAGCAACAACTAAGTACGGTCGGGATGAGGATAAGACAAAAGATTGACCAGGGCTACCAGTTCGCAACTACAAACAACGTCACGGCCGCCTCCCTCGACAACACAGGGGCCCCAGTGAGAGATTACGCCTCCATGGTCGTTCCTCAGTTCAATACCAGGCTTACTGTCCCACAATCCAATTTCCAGCCGCCCATGTTGGTCAACCAAAGAACGGTCTCGACATCCTCCTCCTTGGACATGTTTAACAGACAACAGAAGAATTCCTTCGAGGAAGATGACGAGGAAATTCTTTACAATAGGAAGAGAAGAGTCTGATCTTCTAAGATCCGGCCGTATTTGTACCATACATACTTACTTACCCTCTAATTCTAGTTCTAATCCGTCCATTCAATCATTTATTAGTCATTCATTGTATAGATATCGTTATATCAATCGCGATGCACGGCCCGACACCTTTTTTCGAACAAAATTGATAATAGAGAATGTCAATCGAGTGAAAAATTCCCCTTGTAATCGATATTATCACTTGCGGAACTTAATAACACAGAACCGTCCATCCAAATCCACATCAGAACATGGGTAACTCCGATTCAAAGATAGATTTACTCTATAAACAGCATCTCATTAACTTAGCTCGACCGGATCCAACAATTTTCGCTAATAATATCGCCTTAGCTAACGATCAGATAAGTACACCTTCAACTCCGGCTATCGCTACTGCCACCTCTGCTAATGTGCCAGCATCAAAGAATGAGGTGCATGCTCCATTAACCATACCAATTTTTACAGATACTGTCTCTTTAGAAACCCTTGTATCCCTATACAGTAATAATAATGACAATCGATCCTCTTCACCCATCGATGATAAACTGATATTCCATCAGTTTTACCTCGATTTTAACGCCCTAGCAATAAATCTTTCTATTGAGTCGATGAATCAACTAATTAACAAATCAGAATTGAGACAACTTTCCAATTTGAACAATAAAAATTTCTTAAATTTAATGAAATTTAACTTCTTGCAAATCATTTTCCAAGTGAATTCGTTAAATATTCATTCTATTACATTATTAAATTTGCAATTATGGAAAATCCTTACGTCTTTGAGAATATTGACAAGATTATTACCCATATATTACGAGTCTTCACCTGCGACTGAAAAGGGCTTCATATGGGATAACGAATTCATACAATCGATATTTGGTTGCCAATCGACGCTCCCCTCTCTGGGACTTGCAATCCTGAATTCATGTTTACGATTACTGTTTATTGAAGGTTTTACCATCCCATCCATAAATAATACACCGGGTACAATAAATATAGACTACATTTGGGAAAATGGGATAGAAACAATAGACTCGCATTATTTACCCCAATTTCCCAAGTTTGATGCAAATAGATTGGAAATCTTGAATTTCATCATCACATTATCATCATCTAATCTATATTCTAACACTCACAACGAAAACATTGCATTGAAACTCATTAATAATGAACTAAACCATAAGAACGTCACGAATCTGATAGCTTCCCTAATTAATGTATCCTGTAGAAACGCATTAAACGCGAAATTGGAAACATCCACTCCATACAGGGATTTCAATTACAAACAATCACAACAGAATTTATTACCACAACTAAGGTCAAATTTAGTTCTTTCTTCATTACAATTATTGAATTTATTGTTGGATGAACCCTCGACCATGAAGGAAGATTCAATTATATCGTCTTGGAAGAGAGAACGTGATTTGAAGTTAATCTTATCTGCATTTGCAAAGATTGTAAGGTGGCCTCTGGATTCCATGATTGAGAATGAATCAAATATCTTCCCCTTTGGCTCCTTCTCTAATAACAACAGCAATAATAATAATAATAATAGTAATAGTAATAATAGTCATAATACTAAGAACAGTAAAGAAATTGAGGACCATAATGCAAATTCTCAAAGATTAAGAAGATCATATTCAGATACCTTGCAAAAATCACCAAGTAATGATCAGAGTTCAAACAAGATTGAGGAACATGATAATGATTTTGCCCTGCCGGATATATCTCCCACATTTTTGCAATGGGTTCTTCTCATACAAAAATTAATCGACGGCAATACACTGTTTGAAAATTACTTTTATGATAGGTTTGCTAATAAATTCATTATACTGACCATTTACTACATTAAATTTTATAATCATTTGACTGAATTAAACACCACTTTAATCCCAATACTAATCAACTTTTCACTGAAATTATCATCAAAGACATTAGTTCAGAATAAATTTTTGCAAACTTTTACAAATAATTACTATAATAACAAATTACCCAATGCATTCAAGATCTCAAATGTGTCTGTGCCATCATCGTTAACATATCGTGATTTTGCCATTATTCATCTTTGTAACCTTTCCATAAATGATACAAGATCAAATTTACAATTACGTCCTTACCTTTTCGAATTAATTTATAATTTATTGTTACCACCAAATAAAATAACCAAGGAAACAATGCCACCATTATCCAACCAACATGATCGCCATCATACTCAACATACTTCTCAGACGACAACTATAAAGAATACGGCGTTGAATTATAATGCATCATTGGCTATATTACACTTATTAGCAAAATTATCCAATAAGACATACCTATCATCATATTCACAATCTACTACGTCGAATTCAATGGTTATAAACTCATATTTATCATCTCCCAGTTTCAAATTGGACCTTTTGTCAATATTATTAAGAGTCATCTCCATATTTATTATTAAGTCTTTTAAGGAAGCCAAGAATTTGATATTTGTGCTAGCAAGGCATCAGGGAATCATAATCCAATTGAATGATTCGTTGATTTCCATTTCGAGACAAATCCAATCCAATCAATTGAAAATGAATGATTTTTTACAATTTCAACCAAACGAGCTAAGTGGCGGCACAATTATTAATGGCAATAATGATTCAAATAGTAATAATAATAGCAATTCCAATATTAATCAAAACGATCCCTTCATTGTATTTAATAAGAAATTACCAAACTATGATGACACGACAATGCAACTTGATGAAGCAGAACAAGATTGGAAATTAAGCCATAAACTCTCAAATACAGAATCTCCAAATAAAAATATACAAATAGTAGAGCATTTGGATTATTCCTTACCATTATTATGCAATGATGCTAATGCCAATGATCTTTCCAATTTTGAATTAATGAAACCGAATTGGCCTCTTGGGATTAATTTTAAAAATCATGGTAAACATTTGCAGAAATTGAATCTTATTGAGTCATGGTCAGGTAATGATTCTTTGAAAATGCTAACAAGGATGATCAAAATTTTCTTAACAAAATTTCCTACAATTACAACGATAACGACAAACAATTATTACAATTTAATTGATCAATTCGATTCGTTTGAAGATGAGTTTTTTAAAATAATAGAAAAGGATATCCCCATTTACATTAAAGAGATGGAGATATTTGAACAATTATCCTTAAATCTACCGAAGAATTTATTAATTAAAGATTGGAATTTTACCTTGTGTTGGGCAGATATATTCCATTCGCATTCCACTCCATATATATATCATCCGGAGTATGATCTGTTACAACTATTGGATAATAACAACAATAGCAGCAAGTTACCGCAACCAAGACATAAGTCGTCTACTTCTAATTTAGGATTTAATACGTCTTCATCATCTACCATTGGTTTGGGTATTGCTAAGGATAATAGGAACTTTCAAAAGGAATCGACAGGCACTGGGACTCCAACCCACCTAGAAAGATACACTTCTAATAACTCGACGTTATCAAGAACTACAAGTAATGGATCATCAGTAATGAATTACTTTACTTCTCAACAGTCTCAACAAACACCACAATCATTGAATGACATGGATTCACATTTAAATAATTTACCGTCACAATCAGCATTGGATCTTATCAGTAATCCAGCCATTTCAACATCTAGCACATCTCCGAATGTGAATAGTAATAACAATACTAATTCTACCACTAATAGTGCAGCATCTAGTCCCTCATTTTTTAGATTTTCTTGGACAGGATTTATTAAGAATGAACAGGAAACAATTCAGGAATCACCTTCTGGTAACAATACTAACTCTTCTCCACCAAGGGTGAATCCTTTTACCATGGACACTGGTTTAATAAGATCAAATATTTGGGCAGGCACCAAAATAAAACTTTTCCCGGTAAAGAAGGATACTAAGGAGGAATTTTCATTTTTAGATATGACATCTTCATTGTTGAAGAGATTTAGGTTCAACACATCTGGTTCGAGTGATACGATACCTGAGAGTCCTACGACTGGAAGACCTTACACCCCAAGAAATTCAATGTCGAGTACATTTTCTCAATATGGCAATAGACAATAGTAAGAAAAATAAGGATGATACCAATAATAACTAATAATGACATTTTATGTATGGTACATACATATATATATATAGAGAGCCCATAGGTATATTCTATTTAATATAAAAGTTTAATGACAATCTAATGAACTTCAATATTTTCTACCTTTTCCCTTCTTTTGAACAAGTTCAAAACCATCGTCATCTATTATAGGTTCTTGAATCAGGTTTGGTCTTTCTTGGGCTTGTTCATCCATATCAAAGTCCTCATCTTCATCTCCACTACCGTTATCATCTGATGAAGATTCATCATCATCATTATGAATATGAATATTTTTCTTGACTTTTTTAGTCTTTTGCTTCTCCAACCAATCCGAGTATAATTCCTCCACGGTTCCATATTGTAGTGCATAACATTGATTATAAAGATCCAGTATTCCCTTTGAGATTGGTAAGGCCGAGTCATCTTCCACATTGGTTTCGAATTCGTCTACCATAGCATAAAGCAGTGTCTCCTCAATCAAGGCAACATCAACCACTCTCCCCAACTTGAACAAGTCCACGACAATACCAGTAATCCAATCTCTCTTTTCCTCTGAGTCTGGTCCACCCCATTGATTTTCTACAGCGGTATCCAGAGCATCCCATTTGTGAACCATCATGGAAACGCCTAGCTCAAAACGGGCCTGCTGTTTCTCATCCGGAAAGCATAAAGTGGATTGTCCTTCAGGTACTTCCACGAATTCAGTGATATCTATTGTATTGCTCATTAGGTTTTGGATGGGGTATTGCAGCTTTTGCTCATCGATTCAATAAATGAAATCGATGGAATAATAAATTTTTCAGTTTTTTTCCAAGCGATGAGAGATAAAAAATGTCAGTTTTTAAAAATATAATGAATGAATGAGCCTTTTGGAGGCACTAGTTCGTACTAACTAGTGTTACAAGAAAGTGGGTAATTCAGTGTTTGAGTTTGCTGTGGGGGGAAATGGGATATAAGTTACCTAGAATGGAAAATGCAAGATACGAAATATATAAAGAAATAACTTAGTCAGCACTATATTAAACGATATAAAAATATTGTTCTGAGAGAAAAACGAAAAGCGAATACATATAGACCTGTTGCCTAATATAGTCTGCTAGTTTCTTTAACGTTAATTCAATCCTTTTTACTAATAAAGCAGTGTAGCGCTAACATCGAATGCTTGATTTTTCAAAGGTTACAGGGTAAAGGGTCAGTCGGTATCAAGGTTATACTACGAGGAGTATACATTCACCATTTTTCCTGCTCTACTACACTTCTTTGCTGTTGTTTAAACGATGATAGTTCCCATACTGCTTTATATATAAAACTTCAAATGGCAGCACTTACAACAGAATCAGCCTACTATTACTACCATTTTTCTCTCAATAAATAACCATCATGATCAATAAATTGGTATATTTCTTATAATTTCTGTCACGATCCTTAAGAAAATCCCGAAATATAATGAACGAGGCGAAACATAAATGACAAGAGGACCATGACATGGATATATATTGACAGCTTCTCTTTCTCCGATCTATCTTGCTTATCGATTGTGCAAGGTTATACTATATCACAACCCCATTAAACAAATAAATATGGCTTCCACAGTAGAAGGCAAAGATGCTATCAAGATCGTGGCCCCTAAAGAGACCACAGTACCCAAGATTGACCTTACCACGTATACTTTAGAAGACGGCAGGAAAGTGTCTACCAAGGAACGTGTGGTGTCCGAGGTGACTCAAGTGACTAACCATATTCCTACAGATGATGAAGTCTTTGATTCCAAGACGGGACTTCCCAGCCACAAGTTTTTGAAGGAACATTTTATGAAGGAAGGGAGATTGACGGAAGAGCAATTGACCAAAATTTTAATGATGGCTACAGATTGTTTGTTTGAAGAACCAAACGTCTTGGAGGTTCCAGCACCTGTGACGGTGTGTGGTGACGTTCATGGCCAGTTTTTCGATCTGCTGAAATTATTTGAAGTTGGGGGAGACCCTGAAAATACCTCATATTTGTTCTTAGGTGACTACGTTGATAGAGGTGTTTATTCCATTGAATGTCTTATTTATTTATACTCTTTGAAATTGAATTATAAGAAAACTTTTTGGTTATTAAGAGGCAATCATGAATGTAGACATTTGACGTCATATTTTACTTTTAAGAATGAATGTCTTCATAAGTACAATAAAAATGTTTATGATAAATGTTGTCAATCGTTCAATGCGCTACCGCTGGCAGCTATCATGAATGGGCAATATTTCTGTGTCCATGGTGGGATCTCCCCGACTTTAAAAACGGTGGATGATATTAATAAGTTGGAAAGATTTAGGGAAATTCCATCAGGTGGATTGATGTGTGATTTATTATGGGCCGACCCAGTGGAAGATTATGATTCTCTTGAACCAGCATCCAAGGATAAATTGCATCAATCCTTATTTATCCCAAATGAAGTGAGAGGTTGTTCTTATGCATTTACTCACAAGGCAGCATGCGATTTCTTACAAAGGAATGGATTGTTATGTATCATAAGAGCACATGAAGCTCAAGATCAAGGTTACAGAATGTATAAGAATAATGACGCGTTGGGATTCCCCAGTTTATTAACTTTGTTTAGTGCACCAAATTACTGTGATACTTATCAGAATAAAGCCGCCATATTGAAATACGAAGATAATGTTATGAATATTCGTCAGTTCAATTTTACCCCTCATCCATATTGGTTGCCTGATTTTATGGATATTTTTACATGGTCATTACCATTCGTTGGAGAAAAAGTGACTGAATTATTAGTATCCATTTTGAATATTTGTACAGAAGAGGAATTAGAGGAGACATCTTCACGACCATCAACACCAACAACTACAACGACATCAACAACCAAGACAGGAACACCAGATCAACAAGTGACATCTGTAGCAGACACTGAAACAAAGAAACCACTCTCTATCTTAGAAGATGAACGCAGGAAAAGAGCCTTAAGAAATAAGATTTTGGCTATTGCCAAAGTTTCCAGAATGTATTCTGTGTTAAGGGAAGATAGTGATAAAGTTCGACATTTAAAGGCCATGAATGCAGGTGTATTACCTCGTGGCGCTCTCGCTCATGGTTCTGAGGGACTAGAAGAAACACTTTCCACTTTTGAAAAGGCAAAGAAGGAAGATAGAATTAACGAAAAATTACCACCTGATTTGAAAGAAGCTAAGAGGGAAAATAAACAGTTTTATGAAAATATGCTGAATCAGGCTTCAAAGGAAAACGATCTAACGAAATGAGAATTTTTTAAATACATTCTTAACTAATCTTATAT
This sequence comes from Naumovozyma castellii, assembly GCF_000237345.1. Lineage (NCBI taxonomy): Eukaryota > Fungi > Ascomycota > Saccharomycetes > Saccharomycetales > Saccharomycetaceae > Naumovozyma > Naumovozyma castellii. The sequence goes on along the minus strand of NC_016500.1, from coordinate 361,847 downwards.
ATCGGAAAGATTAATCACAGACGGGTATTATTGCTACCTTTCCACGTTTACGGTAATCTCAAGTGTTTAAGACCATTTGTTGGGGGTTACTTTGGGGGGGGGTGAATGCGCTGTTGTCAAATATAACGTCAGTGAATCCTCTGTCTTGTCTAAAGAGTACATAATAGAATAATAATAAAATACTTAGAAAAAATATCGAGTTTAGAAAAGACACTGTTGTTGACAATTGTATTGAAATACTACCATTTCTCTCCTTACTTATGAGCTTCGAACTAATTATTCCTCGAAGATTTGAAAAGATTATTTGTGATACTCAATTTAGATTAACAGCTTCTCATTACCTTTGATATACACATAAATGTAACATTCTTGCCTAATAAAGTTTATAAACTAGAAGCTAAATATCTTTATTTATTTTTGGTCTTTAATTGTTAAGAAATTTTACAAAAATAGTTAAAATTTCTTATAAATTTAATATTCACTTTAAAGAAAATATATTCTATTTGTTAAAAATTTAAAGAAATTTTGAATTGGAAACCAAAGTAAAAAGATTTACCTAATCAACTTTAAATTACTTATTCAAGAATTTGGGGTTATTTGTCATGAAGTGATATAAATTCACATATTATGAGAAGTACAAAGAGTTCTTTAATACAAAAATTTATTCTCAAAATGCCAAAAACTAAAATTATTTTCAAATATAAACACACCGCTATACCAGCAAATCAACCATTTCTTGGAAAAGGATAAAGTAGAGTGTCCAGTACCCTTAAATACCCATTTGCCCTATATTTATTCTTCACCGATTGTATTATTTTGTGTCATTTTTACTGTGAAGGTGTATTACTCCGAAATTCTCAGAAAAACGTCATGACAAACTTGACAGTATGAATAACAACATGAATACAAGATACAAGATACAAGATAGAAGGAGGGACATCTACAGAGAAAGTTATGAGATTGGATGACATATTGAAACAACAATCTGAGATTAACAGTTTGATAGAAAGTTTATCCGTTATTCACAAGAAGGCTTTATGCGACCCATCGTTATCGTCATCGTTGGACAATATTAGAAATGATATAGAAGTTTGCTTCAATGATCAATGTGTGCTGAATGACATGCTCACTTCACATAACGGTGAAATCAAAGAAGAAATTGATGCTCTAAGAGGGTGTGAAAAATCCTTTGACAAGTGTAATGAGAAAGAAAAAGAATTGTTACAAAACTTAAAGTTTTGGGACGAACGAATAACTCCATCATCCTCATCAATAATCGTCGATGAACTTACAAAGATAACTATTTCGTCAAGTTATAGGTCACCACTGAATAGATATATTGAACTTGTTGGGGCTGGAAATACTTCTTTAGGAAATAGTGAAAGTGGTGACGACACCCACATGAGCGACGTCGATTTGCTGAAGTCAATTAGAACATTAGAGATAGCCAATGAAACAAATACAGCAGAGATAAAGCAATTAGAAAGCTTATTAACCACTTTTAAAAAGGATAACCAATTTATCCAGAAGGAATTGAAGATTCAAACGCTGAAAGTAAAATCTGAAAGGAATAAAATAATGGACGGACTCAATAAGATAAAGGAAAGGAAGGAAGAACTAATGAGCAAGGCCAATTTCCCGCTTGAATCGTCGTCAAAACCTGCTTCTTTAACCTCTAGACTCCTAAACATGGCAATGAACGACAATAATAGTAATTCTAATGATAACAAAAATCAGGTTCTAGAGGAAACTAAACATTTTAAACATTATGTCAAAATTAGAATACAATCATTGGAAGATCAGCTTGCACAAGAGAAGGATAACAATTCCAATTTAATCACAACCAAAAATGTATGGAGAGAATGTATCAATGCTATACATGATTTGGAAGGTACATTGAGAGTAGCCATTGAGAACAATCGATTTGAAGTAGAAGAAGTAAAGAAAAGAATTGATAATACCGTGAATTACTTGGCAAGTTGCATCGAGTCTTCGGATAATAAAATTTTAAGAACATTAATTTTGAATGAACAGGAAGTTTTGGAAAATGCAATAAAGGAACTCGGTTCAACTGATAAAAGAAAACCGGAAATGATATATGATTCATCTTCGAGAACAAGTGATAACAATAGTAAGAAGAATATAAGCCCTCCTTTTTTAACTGTCAGTAAGTCTCCCCCGAAGATTGGTCTTTCCGACAAGACAACTAGTGGTAACTTAGAAAATCTTACAGTGGTGAGAAACAATATAAAGAAAAACAAATAAACAGAAATGTAATGATAATGATTAAATTATATATATATATTCATAGTAAAGTCTATAATGAATAATTAATATAGATGATGTAAAATTGGGCTCCATTAGATTAGATATCATTTATGGGTTATGCATTCTTTTTTTCTTTGGAATAAAGAGACTTGCAGAAGTTGGCGTTCTTCTGGATGGATGTCTTGAAGCCGGTCCAGTAGGTAATGATCTTTTCATTTGAGGCACACTGGTGGTCAGTTGATCAGAAGTGGGCTGGGATATTGGATTTTGAATTGACGAATCCGAACTTAAGTTTACTGTTGCATCTGGTGCAGAAGTCGAAATTTCTGAACTACCTAGCTTGTTTGAGTCAACACCAGAAGACCCTACTGCTGTTGCACTCGATATTGGCACGTTAGGAACAGTGGGTTCTCGCAAAATGCCGATTTGTGCACTTCCGGGTTCACTAGGGTCTGTTAAAAAGTTCTTAGCATTTATAGGTATTGAGCGGGTTTGGTGACTTGTTGGCTCTTGCAATTTATGTGATGCGGGAGATTTTGGAAGTAACGCCATATTTAGTCCCTGTGAAGGCCCACTAGGCAAAGGTTTCCCGCCATTGCTAGATTTAGGATCTTGTGGCAAGGGGTTTGAGTTGAAATTAGCTGCATTAGAGTTTGGGACTGATCCAGTTATATCTGCGTTTATCATACCTCCATGATTAGTTGGAGTATCTCCAAGTTCATTAGATGACGCTGTATCTTTTTTACTCAACTTCCCGGGATTTACTGTCAGAGGATCGTAAGCGTCATTATCAGCCACAGGGCTTCTTGGAGGGGGGGATTTTGAACGAATATTTTGAGCAGTTGATTCTTTTAGATGCTTGAAATCCTTCATTGAAATAGTTTCACGTGATGAAGTTTTAGAAGGAATTATAGTAACTTCGTCCTGGAATGACACATGTCTATTCTTCTTTTGACTTCTTCCAATAGTGGTGTTCTTCGTTTCTCGGATATACGGTCCAGTATTTTCAGATGATTTAGTCAATTCTGGTCCCCCAAAGATAGACGATTTCTTTTTGGTTCCTGACGTGGTGTCATTCAAAGACGATTTTTCTTTAAATATACTTGATTTACTCGTGAATTTTTCCTCTTTTGATTTACTTATTTTGTCTGACAATTTTTCCTTTGTTCGTATTTTATTGGAGTTTTCTTTTTTCTCCTTCTTCACCTTCTTATCCTTTTTGTGTTTGTCCTTCTTTTCACTTTCACCCATTTCTTTGCTCTTTACTTTCTTATCACTTGTCACTTCATTTTCTCTATTCTTCTTAGCTTTCTTTAATTCAGTGCCCTTATTTGCTTTTGCTTCAGAATGCTTATGCTTCTTATCTTTCTTGGGTTTCTTACTCGAATGTGACGTTTCCGACGAACCTAAATCATCGCTGACCCTCTTTAAAGAAACAGCACTATCACTTGATTTATTTGTAGGTAGATACTCTCTTAAAGAAGGATTATATAAATCAAATTCTTCAGCTCCACTTGGTAATGATTTCTTAGGAATTTCTTGGGGTTTGGTGTTTTTCTTATTAAGGAATCCTGAGTAGGCAGTTGTAAGGCAATTTCTATTCTTGGCGTCGATAATAAGATCTCTCCAAAGTTTGTTTTTTATTAAAGATTGTTGGTGCCCAAGGATCCACAAACTTGCTTTTGCTCTTGTAAAAGCAACGTTCATACGACGGAAATCCTTTAAGAAGCCGACACTAGATTGCGTATCATCTGCACGAACACATGATATAATGATTATTTCTTTCTCTTGACCTTGAAACCCATCGATTGTATTAAAATCAACATACTGCATAATAGTCCCTCCAAAATAACGAAGGAACTCTTTCCGCATGCGTTGCATTTGCTCTCTATATGGAGAGATAACACCTATTTTACCTGTAAAGTCTATTCTATTCTCGAATTGCTGAAACAAACTATCCACCAATTCTAGAGCGACTTGAATTTCTTCCATATTAATATAAGACATTGTCTTTTTGTTCTGTTGTTGCTTACCGCTCACGATATCGAAGAATTTATAGGGAGAAAAGGGAGAGGTTGAATGCCATGGACGCATGTTGACTTCCTCCATATTAGGCCCATCCTTCAATCTTCCATTATAAAATTCAGCGGATGGGAACTTACTAATTTCTGGATGCATACGGTATTGAACGTCCAATAAATATGGTGTTGTGTTCTTTTCCATTCTAACGAAGAGTGATTGGTTGTATTTGAAATTACTAGCTGCACCGGATAGAACCGTGGGTGGTAATTGGTTTGGATCACCAACCATAATGCAACGTTTCCCCCCATACCTCAAGGGAATAATCGATGATAACTCAGTACACTGGCATGCCTCATCTATAATCACTGTATCGAACTTAATCCCTAGACCAGCTAGAACATCATGTGCTGACCCAGACAACGTTGAACATATAATATCGCTACATGCCAATATTTGAGCCTGTGCATTACGTCTATCGAGATCTCTATTTCTGTAGTTTACTGAGTTCCTTTCACGCATTTCATCCCTCTGTCGTCCAAGCTCGTTAATTTGCTTACTCAGTTCTCTAATTTCTAGCTGAATTTTGGCAATATCATTTGTGGGAAGTTTACTAGTTGGCGTACCTTCTTCGGCGTCTAACTGAGCTCTAAGGGTTCTTCTTTTAGAAACAGCGGCACTGAAATTCCGTTCAAGTTCTGGATTATTTGAAAATTCGTAGTTCTTTTGAGCAAGCCTTTTATCCACCAATTCCTCTAATGTGAGATCTTTAATTTGGACATTCACAACATCAGACCTCCCAACACGCACTAGATTTGGTCTGAATAATTTACCATTCCTATCGAAGATTCCATCTTTCAGCCTAATACATATTTCGTCAACCGCTGCATTACTCGGAGCACAGATTAATATCTTCTGTTTTTTTAACATTTGGTCAATAGTCATAGATGAGGTGGATGAATTGGTAGGAGTCTTGATGGCGTTTGATGGTAGCATTTTTCTAGTAGAGAGGAAGTATCCTATAATACCTAAAATCGTCTTGGTTTTACCCGTCCCTGGTGGACCTTGAATCAAAGAAAATCCATCCTTTGCGACTGTATTGACAATAGCGTCCGCTTGAGAGGTATTCAGATTGTAATTCTGTTTCACCAACTCTATTTCTTGAGGTGGAACAGTCATTTGTGGACTAGGCTTAGCCTTAATAATTTGATTGACTAGATCGTAGTAATCTAATCCCTCCAATGTTTGATATTCTCTTTCGATTGTGGTCATTTGCATCACTTTTACAGCATGAATTTCTGACCTGAGCGTTAGAAACTTCGAAAACTGTTGATTACGATGAATTCTTAAAGTTATATCAACATTTCCACCTTTAACGTTCTTGAAAGAACGAACCTTTGCCAAACATGTGTTTTCTGCACGTTTAAAATCTTCAGTAGTTAAACGGTCACCTCTTTTATAATTGGGAAAATATGCCAAAACAATCAAATCCGAATCGGAGATACCACTATCTTGCAGCACATTCTTGGACATAGATGCATAAACTTCATAAAACTCCGATACCGCGGTTCTGTTACCCACGATAATACTAAATGGACTAGAATCTTGCCTATCACGGGCAGAGCACAGACCTTGCCACGATTCCAATAATAACAAGGGTCTCATGATTTTTTGGTACTCAGCAGCAGAGTCAAACTGATCTTTTACGTCAGCATAATGCTCGATTCCTTCAGCATCAGGATAGTCATGACGACGTGTATAATCCCATTGAAGAATAGTATCATATAACGGCCCAAGATCAACGTTTAATCTTTTCCGCATATTTTCTTCCTCTCTTTTTGCTATGTCTGCCTTAGAGTCCTTTTTGATGGCTTTACCATTAATATCTAATGTTTGAATGCCCTTCTTCTCCTTACTTATGGCAAATAATTCTCTAGCAGATTCAATATCCTCACCACCACTTTCATCACTACTGCTTTCTTCATGTTTTACACGTCGGGTGGGTTTTGTATTAAAAACTGACTCGCTTGGTGGATGAACTATTCTATTTTTTAGAAGTTGCCTTCTAGCTACTTCCATTTGTGACACAGGTTTCGTTGGCTTTTGGTGATGAAGATTGGACATGGAAGGACGCTGAAGTGTACCAAAAGAGGTAATTTTCGACTGTGACGCTTTGGGCTTACCAAGTATGGATGAAGACATAGCTTTTCTCTGTAAAAAATCAGCTTTTGATTCAACCCTCGCTTGTGTTGGAGTTGGAGTTGGAGATGGAGATGGACTTGACGGTATTGTGATAACAGGATGCCCTAATCTTTTTCCCTCATGGTATGCCTCAGCCTCTGCTATTATTTTATTCGTTATATCAGAATTGAAAGATTTGGCCATATTCAAAATCTCACGACTTTGAGCATCAGATAACTTATTGGAAAATTTCTTCGATTTTGACCCATACTTGGCAATGCTCTCAACAAGAGTGTCTTCAAAACGTATTTTCTTCTCGTGGGCAATTTCGGATGCTTTTATGATTAATCTCACACAAGATTCTAGCAGAGAATCATCACTTAATCTCAGCCAATAAAGCATATTCTTAAAAGTGTTCAAGACACTTTGAAATAAGTCTCTTTTATTATTCGTCAAGACATCTGAAAATTCCCTGTACGAGTCAACTAATGATCTACTTAATTCTAAGGTGTCCTTAGTAAAGTTCTCTAATTCAGAGTACTCATATTTAGATGCCCATTTCAAAGTGCAGCGGTAAATTGTGTCCAAAAATTGCCATGATAATTGCCAAAATTTTGTCATTTCCTCATCAGTGGTATCGTTCTTTAACGTGTTATAGTTAGAAAAAATACCATTAATTGGATCTGCAAAGGCGCTGATAATATCCATCAAAACTCTAATTGCCCTTGGACAAGGTTCGTAAAATTCACATTTGATCAACTGGTCTAAGACAATATTTACAGATTTTATGTGATATGTCAAATTATTGCTTAATATTGCTTGGATACCCTCTAATCTGCCCTCTACATCAAATGTTTCATAGAGGATATTGGTTGCGGCTTGATAAAGTTTGGTATTGGATGAAAATATACACGCCCAAAATCCTTGAGACGCATTTGAATCTGCCAAAATTTTTTCAAGTTGGGTAGGTAAAATATCAGTAAACTTTTCGATCAAATTAGTTGCTTGTGCTAAAAAATTTTCAATGTAAACATTATGTTTTTGCACTATCGGACTCTTGCTGGGAATAACTAATAGCCCGTTAATATTTTTTAACGCAACTAACAACTGCTTCGCCAACGAAGGACCATCATGGAATGAACGAAGATCAACTTTTTTGGTAAGGTTATCTAGTAACGTCTGAGTGAATGGAAGTTCACCAATATTTTTTCCTGAATAAAGCTTAAAAGTGCGTTCACACAACAGTAATATGTCAAAATTGACACACTCTGCTAGAACCATCATTGTTGAAATAGATACTGACATTGCAGAATCACCCAAGCCAGGATAAAATTCATTTGGCTTTGCTGCAGAATATATGAAAATATCTTGAATGACAGGATCGTTCAAAAGTGCTCGTGAATCTGTTTTCGTTAATAATATAGTTTCAAAATCATCTTTAACGTATAAAGTAGCTCTTTCTTCATCTTTAATAACCAAAACGGCACGAAGCAAAGCTGTGGAAGAATTCATTAAGCAAGCTCTTGGAATTGATTTCAATGAGGCTTGAGTGGAAATTATGCGCAAAAAAGCCATAGAAACCTTTTTCACCATCTGGATTCTCTTCGATGGAGTTAATGCATGGTAAAACGGTAGTGTCCATGATAATAAATCCGTTACTGAACCTGTTAATGAGAATAATGTTTCTATGTCATTTTCAGGAATTTCATTGCTTTGGATTCTAATCAATTTTATAGCAAAGGTATCTCTATCGAAAATAATATCCAAGATACTGTGGAAGGTGTAAGGCTCAATAGTTGACCAAAATTCAAAACCAAATTTTTCAACAAACATATTCAATGCTCTGAGAAGAAAATCTAATGGTTTATCTGTGTAAGCTCTACCAAGATGATTGTACCATAATTTGAAAATAGACTCTATAGGGAAACCAAATGATTTTTTCAAAGATTCAATGTTCTTGGGAACAAGAAAATATTCCATGAACACGTCTTTATCAAATAATCCAAAAATAGGTATTAATCTTGACCAAAATTGAGCAACTATGACATTAGTCCAATTATTGGGATTTTGCAAGAAAAGCACATGAATATTGACTTCTTCTAGTAGATCAGCAGTAAATTCTGATAATGGTATCGTTTCCATCTTACGATGTTTTAATGTTAAGTAAGCTTTTGACCAGTTCATCTGTTCTTTAGTACCTTCACACCAACAATAAATAATACCAGCTAAAAATGTATGCAGGGAAGACTGGTTATCTACATCGAGTAATGGTCGTTTTGAAGAATAAAAAAACTTGAATATTATGTCAAAGAGAGACTTGAAACCTTTATTCAATCTCATCATATGAGGATTCGCCAGACATTCGAACATCGCCATGTCAATTTCAGGAGTAATCGAAACAGTTGTGTTATCATTAGTGGATATTTTTCGTAGGGTTGGCAACAACGCTTCAATTCTCCAAAGACATACGATATCATGGAACTTAGAGACATGTTCATGCGGCACATGTCTTTGAACTGCAAAATGCTGCAACATTTTACATTTTCCTCGAGCAAAATTTAAAACACACTTATCACATTGAGATAGGATAGGATTAAATTTATTCTTTAACCATTGTACAGTTTCCTGTTCATTAAATGAAAATATTGTCAGACAAAAGATCGATATGGGCTCAAGAATTGGGTCACAGAACATATGGAAATTTGGCGGAAGTTCCGCTAGTAATTGTAGCAGATCTCCAAGTAAATTGGCTTCTGGAATGGTGGTATTGGTTCCCGCATAGACCTTTTCAATAATTGGTAAATAGCTTTTGGCCCTTTCGTAAATAACACTTAAAGCAGGATTTGGATCCATTATGGGTTGTTGTACTAAAAGAAAAGTGCTTTTTTAAGGACTACAGCTATATAGACAAAGAAAATGCAAAAATATGGTATGCACTATGTAGATCGTTTCTAGAAATCCAGTAAACAATCTAATTGAACTAATATGGGTAAAATACCTTCTATCTCAAACTCAATTAAATAATTGCAAATATGGTTAGTAGTTGAATAAGGGATGACACACCACGATCAAAGTTTAAAAACTGGGGGGCTTGGTTCTATGAACTAACCAGAAGTGCAACACGTACGGTACTCTTTCAAAACACAGTTTGCTTTGCTGTTCACGAGAGATGAGATGACCAAAGCTAAACGCCAAAAATCCCTACGTATAGATCATCAAACATTTTTCAGACGCGACTTTACTTTGTAGGGTGGCCGTAAATAGTGATTGAGGTAAGTCTGAATTTCATGTATCATTAGGTTATATAAACATTATATAGACAGTAAGTTTATTATATTTTTATAAGACATTTGCCACTGTCCGATAGTCTATTTATTGTCCTTCAGCAACATATCAATTTTAGTTTCCAAAGTGCGTAGACGTTCATCCTTTTGAATGTTACTTTGGTTCAACTTGGCGATTACATCTTCTAGGTGTAGCACCAGTTCTGATAATTTTTCCACTGATTGCTTCAAACCAAGAGATTTGCCGGTTGTTACTGTTGCTGTAGCAGTTGGTTTAGTTTCAACAGACTTGGAGGATGCATCTACTCTATCGGTTGCTATTGATACTGGTTCTTTCTTCTCTTGTTGTGGGGTGACCGTTACTTTCGGTTCAGGTTTACTAACTTCCTTCTTAGGCGAAGGTGTTTTTTCAATGGGTTTGCTTATTTCCACTGGTGCTGGTTTATCATCTTCTTCATCCCAATTGGAGGTATCTTTTGAAGGATCCTCAGCAGCATTAATTGAATCTAAAGTTGACGACTTTTGCAATAATTTATCGACAGAGTTATCAGCTTTCAATACATCTCCCAAAGTGGAAGCACTTGGAGTTACTGAGGGAGATGGAGAATTCTTCTTAATCGCTTCTTGACTTGCTTGCTTTTCTTCTTGTTTTGGTGTTGAAGTTTCCTTCGTTGAAGGAGTCTTTTCCTTCACTTCTTCCTCTTTAGGCTTTGGTGTGGTTTCCTTCTTGGCATCGTGAAATAATGGTGCAGATCCATCAAATACAGTCTTTAAACTAACAAGGATAGGTCCCCCTACAGATTTTCCAGAAAACCATTCTTCAGCACTCAAAGCTGGTTTAGAGGATGGTGCATCAGGATAAATATCTTCTTGAAACTCTTCGGATCTTCTTGGGACGTGGAAAGATATTGGTTCGATACGTTGATCAACCACAGTTTTAAAACATTTCAATACTTCGTTTTCCTTAATGTTGACCATACGCTTTGGTGCAACAGCGAACCCTCTTTGAGCTTCAGTGGATTGGAATTCAGATAATTCAAACAATTCATCATTTTGAAATTCATAATACCTAATATTACCATCACCTTTACCAGCCAGATAAAGGATTTTATTCCCATCGTCGTAGAATGGCATCAAGATACCAGAGGATTGATCCACAGTGTAAAATCCACCCAAATCACCCTTTTCCAAATTAAATGCATCCCAAATACCGATTTGACGATCACTTAATCTGGAGAACCCAGTGGTAGCCAGTCTATCGGAATTTCCTAACCAAACCACACGCTGGTTCTTGGCGCCTGCATGTGCAGGGCCTTCACTAACAATTTTACCCTCTCTAATGTCCCATACTCTTAATTTCTTATCACGGCATACTGTAGCTAAATGATTCCCACCGTATGAAAAGGACATTGAAGTAACCATATCTGGATGCTTCAAAGTGATCACGGCTTCGCCTGTCTCAATATTCCACAACTTGACAGTATAGTCCAAAGATGATGAAGCAAGGACATTTTCAGCGACTGGATGGAATAAAACATGACCAACCTTTCTAGAATGACCAGACAAAAACTTCACCGGCTTAATATTCTTAGGTTCTCCATCAGGGTCGAGGTAATGTTGAAATGAATAATCCTCTGGGATTTTCCAGATTCCAATCTTGGAATCATCAGAACTTGAAGCAATGATATGGTCATTAAATGGATCGAAATCAGTGTCTAAAACCTGAGCAGTATGGCCTCTAAATAGGGGAACTTGGTCTGGGCACTTCCCAACTTCTGCAACTGGAATCACAGCAAATGCACCACCACCAGAGGCGTTCCAGTTCACAGAGATGAATTTCCCGTTTGTCTTAATGACATTGGAATCCCATGCATTATTGGTCACCTTGACATTTTCATATTGCAATTCCTTCTTGACTGCTTGCCCAAAGACATGTCTATATTTGGATGCACGGACAAATTTACCACTCATGTTTGTGTAAGAGAATGGTTCTAGATAAGTTTGCTGACTGGTTGCTGTCTACTTGCCAACCTGTCCAGATCTGTAAACTTGACAAATTTCATTGTTTGTTGTCGTCGTTGTATTTTTTCGAGGCGGTCCGAAAACCGCTGCGGTTATTTAGTGAGTGAATAACGTTATAACTTGCCAGTAGTTTGACGATTCTATTATGATTGTTGTTTACTTAATTAGGTCTTATTTAAATTGGTGATTATTGTTACTGAAAAGCATGATCTTACCCTTCTTCTTGCCCTTCTTCCCGTTCCGACTACCGCCTTGAGTTTTTTCATCTCTGGAAGTGTCGGAGCTTGCATCTTCTTGCTGCATTCTCTTTAGTAGCATTTCTTCAAATTCTTGATTTTCCTTGATAATTTTGTCATTAGGAGTCACTGATATTGACGTACCCCAAATAGTTTTCTCCTTGTATGACTTTTTTTTGGAAACGTTACTAGTTTCATCTTCGTTTAAATTTGTCTCTGAAGGCCCCAGGGAATCCAAAACGACAGGTGAGCTTCGTATTGAATTATAACTATTCACAATTTCAAAATCATCCTGGTAAGGGAAATTACTGTTTTCTCGCCTATAAAATTCTGCCTGTTCTTTTTCAAGCATTTTTTCATATATTTTCTTTTGTTTATCCTCCTTTTGCTTCTTCATGTTGAATTTACGACGACGTTGCCTCAATTCAACTGCAAATTGATCATAAACTTCTTTTGGGATAGAAGGTACAGACCGCCAATCAATGTCAATCAAGGCAACTTCTGTTCCTATTGGTAGGTGTCCAATATATTTATAACGATTGATAAATGATTCTGTTACTATGGTGCCATAATACACGTTCTCTACCATCGCATGTAGTGTCTCAGGGAATGCAGAATAATTATGGAATGTAGTAAGTAGAATCTTGACATCCATAGGAGATAAAAAGAATTTCGTTGACGACTGGAAAAATGTTTGATAAAAGAAATATGCAGTAGAGTCATCATATTTGGAAGGAAGATCGATATTTAATCGTTCCATCGATTTGATCATTGACGTTGTATCCTCATAATCTTCCTCAGAGAGAATAGTTGCTATTTGAGTATCAATTTCAGCTAATGCTTCCTTTACGTATTTATTATTACCTCCATAAAGTGCCTTATCAATTTCATTCTGTGTTTCTATCGCTTCAGCATCTTCTTGGAAAAACCTAACTGATTGTTCTTTATCGCATTTCATGATACGAGCATAGGGTTCTAGTTCTTTGCAAGTTAATGGTGGAAAGTCACCCACTTGCAAAGGGTCTAATTTTAATTGAACAGGTAACGCTAATACTGATCCATGAGGCTTGCACATTAATTGTAAAGTGGTAAGTGACCCAGGTGTAGGCTTTTTGTCATGACTTTTGTATATAGATGCATCTTCAAACAAAACAGCTTTCACTCTTTCACGACGTACAATGCTGCCACATAAGGGACATTCCTTATATTTTTTCTTCTTTACATATCCAGTTTCGGGATTCTTGATTGTTTCCTCGATGGAAAAGAAATTAATTAAGCAACTCATACAGAATATATGACCACAAGTTATCATTCTTGGAGCTATAGGCTCCTCACTCAAACAAATGGGACAATTCTGACCCTTTGGAACCACAACTCTAATAATTTTTTCTTCAGGAACTAATTTATTCGGATCATTACTCTGTTCTCTATAGTCGGCTCGATCATTAACAAACAACTTATAATTAGCATTAATAAAAGAATCACCATGTAAATGAGCATGTTGATCTGAGTTACTATGCCTACTTGACGCTTTCTTATTACTTATATGTTCCCGTTGTCTTTCAATCTCCGGAAGTTGAAATTCAAGCAGATGATTAATAGATACTTGAGTCTTTCTGCCTCGTAGTTTGAAATTACCACCAGTAATCTCTTCTTGAATAGATAAATCTAGATCAGGTGGCATTCCAACATCATTCTTTTGTCTTTGGTATGCATTTGGTCTATTCAATCGACCTCGTTGAACAGCATTATTGGATCTACCCCTGGTCTTCGAATCACCTCTCTTCTTAGACCCCGTTTTTCTATTCGAGCCTTTTCTACTAGAATCTAAAGACTCCTTTTCTGGACCAGATTTCGTCGGATTATTATCGTTTGACATCGTATAATGAGGAACCTAGTCGATGATATGTAGCCGACGCTTTCTCCTAGCACAATGGGGTAAAAGTGGATTAGACAACCAGTGAAATAAGTTACACAGGTTTAGAGAAAATATTAGCAACAATACTCCAGCAACACAGTCAAATAGCTAGCGTGAAGCAATTGCCAAGAGAGATGCCCTGTAGTTGAACTCTGTGATATTTCATGTATTCCCACGTTGCGATTTTAACAAAATTGTTCATGGCCCGAAGAGAGTAACAATATTATGTAGATTACAAGACAATACTTAAAAAAAATAAAAGATCTTATTCCGATAATATATTCATGCAGTACAGATTACATACACTTATTAAAATTACAAAATGATGATTTGATGAATGTTCTTTTTTTTTAATTCCTCAGAAAGGAAAATGTTTGGGTAGCCCGCTTAAATCTCGCAATGTTTCTGCTCTGTGCCAAATACTGCATCCAAAATAGTCTCAGTGCTACTAATTATCATGACTGTAAACCCAAAAAATATGCAGAAATAATGGGGAAGCTTAGTAGTGAATGACAATTCATTTCTTTGTTGGCGTAATAGTAGGTTAACATATGGCGGTAAGATGTAGGCCATTACTGACGCCGTTGTAGAACCAATCAATTCAAATAGTGCACCTAAATTACAGGTCATTAATGATATACCCATACTAAGGAAAACTAAACCTGTAGTTATGCAAAAATGCCATTTTCTTGAAAGGTAAGGTAATAATGGATTATTTTCCTCGGAGGGGACTAGATGACATTCTAATAGGATTACCGCAACAACATCTCTTAGAACAAAAATTTCTAATGGGAAGGTTGTTAACATGTTGAACCCGAAACATATTCTAGCAATGTTTATTATATTATCCTTCGCTGGGAAATTATTTAATATATTGCCCTTTGTCTTATCAGTAAATATAAAGAAGCCGGAATACCCCATTAACATACAAAAAGCAACACTAATAAAGACACTGATATGAGTCAATTTGGTAAATTTGGTAAGACTTTTGTTTCTTATCGAATGGAAGATGAACGAAGTATTATGATGGCAAACCAGAGCAAACGAAATAATAGAGAGACTTTTGAAGAGTGAAGGCGAAAAGAATAGGGAAGAATGTGATAGTGGTTCCCCTTTTAATTCTGACGGTAAGGCAGGTCCTCGGATCACGACAGTAAATACAATAACGACCATGCTAACCAGGGCCAAAAATGATGCCTTCGATAAAGCGGCAATGTTTCTTAGAAGAGAGAGAGGGTAGGATATAAACAATGTTGTTAAAAATATAACCATATTCCTTGTTATCTTTTCAGAATTGAAAAATATTCTCAAAACGTGAGGTATTGTATCACCTATAATAATGGAAAACCCAATACAACCGCCCAAGGCAAATAATCCATTACAACCCAAAATAAGAAATTTTCCCTTCTTACCCATGACATGTTCCACTGTGTCTTGATATGTTTGCTTCGAAGATAAAGTAATGTTGATGACAAGTAGCCTCAGAGTCCAATCAACAATAAACCCTAACAATATGTAACATATAATGGATCCAAGAATACCGGCGTTTTTCACCGCCAAAGGTTGGGTTATAATCCCAGCCCCCAGGATACTATTAGCCATATTCATAAATGCCATATATACATTTGATTTCTTTTCATTTTCTTCAATAAGCTCTTTGGCGAGTTCTTCACTGGTATCCGGTAATTGACTTTCCTCATCAAGAGGAATCATACTGTAGGACATTTTGTGCTCTTAAATCGTTCACATATGATAGAGAACTTGCGTGTACTCCAAGGAATCTCCTATTGTTTATCGATTAAGTGAGAACCCCACACGGTAGCATTGTTTTATGTATCGTTACGTAGTGTAATTAGCATCGCGGACCAAAATGACGTATGTTTTCTGTGTCGGGAATTTGCAGAGAGGCAACCATATGACCTTTCCGAGACCCTTTACTTTAATAGGCTCGATTACACAACTTGTTAAACATGATAATTATTATTATTCATTATTAATTGATCTACTACATATGTATATAGTGGTCGTAAATTGTCCTTGAGAGTAGTACCGGGAGTTATTTCCCTATCTTGCATTTGAGCAGTAATTGCTTGTTGGCGATGTTTGGATGGCTCAAGATAACAACGGGGTCGTCATTCTCTGACATGCTCATTAACTTTATTCTCTTCCCTTTGATAATCTGGATGGGCATTGCATCGCATAATCTCATCTTTCTTGAATTCAAGTTGTATACTTGTAACAGGTTTTCCCCAATTAGTATTAAATATCCCATGTGGAAGGTCGCATTGGCACAATAGAAGTCAAGTACCAATATATCTTTTCTCCAATCAACCACTTGACCATAGGCATTCATTCTCACAATGGCTTCATCATATATCATAAGATATTCTCTCGGGTCTCCTAATTGTAGACATGTTATAGGCTTCGTTTTATTGGTACTGATATCATTTTTAACAAGTTCAGCCATTCTTTGCTTTGTAGAGCCACTGGAGGAAGAGGTATCTGATGAACCACCGAGAGTTTCATTATCTACACATTCAAAAGCTCCATCATTTGCTATAAAAGTAGGTAACAAGTTACCAATATCGTTAAAATCAGCCTGGAATAGGAAAACACCTCTGGATGAACAAACCATAAACGATTTCTTGAAGATGACAATATCTTTGACCTCAGGAACTGTAAGTCCATTGTTAAATACCGGTAACCTATATTGTTTGTATTCTTTAAAATATTTCAAAGATTTGGTAATTTGATCAAACTCAGGTGTGACTACAATAATCTTGCCCTTTCTTTCATAAAATAAGTGTTTCGAATTCCCAAAATCATCCGCAAATTTAAATGACCCGACCTTGTCCCTAATTACTATCCCTACAATACAATTATCGATTAAATATTCTGATGGATCATAGTATGCTCCCAATAAGCTCGGTAGATTATAACAACACAGTTTTTTATCATCTAATACAAATAGTAGTCCCATTTTTAAATTCATTTCCATTTTTCGAATTTCATTGCATTGTAAGACTTTTACAAACCTCATTTTGCATTGCTTGTTTTTACTTAAGAATACTCCATCACTTGTGGAAACCAGTAAGAAACATTTTCCTTCAAATTTGAATTCTAAAGAACAAAGCACGGTCGTCCGAATTAAAGTAGAGTTTGATGTGGGGCGGTGAGCTTTCAAAGCCATATCTATCTCAGAACCCTCGGGAACAACTGATAGATTACTGGGTATATCTTTGTCATTATATGCAAAGTTATCGCTAAGAACCTCTAGCTTAATAGCATCATTTACTCGTAGAGATGATGTTGACTTTAATGTATTGATAATTGTATTTACCCATCTTTGTCTTTCATCTTGGCTTTCTGTGATAAAAGTAAATGATTCATTTGTTGCAATATTTCTAATCTTGAAAGAGCATTCTAAACTATTAATTCTAGTTTCAATAGATTCGTTACTTTGCTGATTAATTATTCTTGCTGATTTTCTCAATGGAGAGGTAAGGGGTTTAATTAACGAAGTTGTAGACGAATCTTCATTTGGCGTTCTTTTCTCTAAACTTAGGTAATCCATCGGAATTGGTCTTTCTATTAATTTGTATCGAATAGTTTTCTTATCGTTACCTATAATTCGTTCGGTTATCAATAAATAATTGTCCAAAAGAACCAAATATATTGGTGATGGATCAAGCCATAAATCTCTTTTTCTTAATAATAAACCGGATATTAATAATTTTCTTGATGGATCATATAATCTTAAATCAAAGTTATCTTGATCGGAATCATGAGGAATCTTTTTATTCTTTTTAGATAAATTAGAGTAACCAAGATGTGAATTGATATTTACAACTAGTTGTTCTGAAAACCGTATCAAGTTCCTGTGATCGATAGCATCCCCATGTGCTTTATCCACCTGACTACTCAATCGTTCAATATCTTTAATGACCTTCTGCAAATAGAGGTAATCTTCCACATTAGGATCGGTGTTCTTTAGTATTGATTGTAATGTTAAGGGCATATTTTGTAGAGATTTGAAAAACCCACCAAAGAAAATTACATCATAATACATTTTAGATCTGCTAATCTCGGGAGAATTATCAATTTCATTTAACCATTTGGCAAATTCAGTGTGATGTGCCTTTTCCCATGTTATAATTTCATGTACTGTAGCCATTGCCGTTGCATATTTCAAATAGATATCATGTGCTTGCTCACACCATTTAGAATATATCTTTCCGATACCATCAATAAATTTTCCCATTGTCTTGATCTTCCAAAATATTGGAGAAAGAAGATATTCCTTGTGCAATTCAATCAAAGGTACGAAAACATCAAAGGCCAATTCAGAAAAATTTGGTTCGCTTGGCAATAGATCTGGATGGAACCGTTTTCCATAAATTTCAATGGCAGCATTAGCCATATTTAATGAGCGTTCCTCTAAGATGATTAAATCGAAAATAAAGCTCTGTCTTTGAATTTCTCGGGGCTCAATATCTCGGAGATCACTTGGTGTCAAATGCCAATATTCTGTCCAAACGCCTACAGACTTGTTTATAATTTCAGATATCTTCAAATCTTTCTTTACTGGACCATTGATTGGTGTTGTGGTCGAGGAAGTTGTTGAAGAGGAAGTATGGTTACACAAATATGAGTAACATTGCGTACAAGCTGTATTTGAAGAGTGATAATCGGTATCCACGAAGGAATAACACGGAAGTAGTTGAGTAAATACCCCCTGAACGTCTAAACCTGCGACTATAATTACTAAATCCTCAACAGAGTCTTCCGTTTCCACTATATCGTTTTGTTCAAATCTAATGGCGCTTTGGGATATGAGTGATTCTATAATCATATCTACGTTTGAGTCGATAATATCTTGATTTATACTAGTTGATAACTGGAATTCTAATAGTCTTTGAACCACCTGATAAAATTCTATCTTACCGAAGATATATTCATTAAACCATTCGAAATATATCTTTAGGATCCACTCATAAATATCAGACAAGTGGAATACGGAATAACATTGGTATAATTTATTTTCGTCTAAAAGATCAATATTGAAAGGTTGTGTTGGTGCTGTAATACTGGGAGCCAATTGCAAAGGTTTCCCACCAAGAAGAGAACTAAATTCAGTAGCATGTCTTTTGGTTGAGTTATTAAATGTATAATTTGAATCGGAATAATAACTCTCGACACTATCGGAGTTCTTACTGAGACCACTGACATTTCTTGAAGTGGATGCCAATAGTAAAGGTGGTGGCATGGCAGCTTCAAAAAAATCATTTATAGAATCAAGTACTGGTATCGGTGGAAGAATTTTATCAATGTATGACTCAGTAATATCGTCATCATTTTTCCCATGATGGTGATGGTGGTGATGATGATGATGCGTAGGATGATGTTTTCGTATACTGGGAGATGTTGGTGAAAGTACTGATTGTGATGAAATTACAGAGTCCTGATCAACAAAATTGCCAGTCTCTGAAGATTGTAACGTTGCAGTAGAACCATCATTATCCATTGTGTTTTGTACTGGAGTCGAGAACAATGATCTGTGCTTCATTTTTGTAGGTGTATCCATGTTTGATGATCTGAAGGAACTGTCCATCGTTGCCGTTGTCGGTATTGCACCAGCAGATAATACAGTCTGTGGTGGTGGGGGACGTCTTCTACTCCTGTATTTACTAGAATTGGATGCTGAACCTGTCCTGGGACCAGTTGATGGAGGTGATTGAACATGACTTGAAGATGGAGTTTGTGGATTATGCACGGCGTTTTCAGATATGGGCGTCCATCCTATGGAAAGATCACTGATTGCTGTATTAAGAGTATCGTCAGCAGTTGCCACATGATGTATGGAACGATCTATGAAAGCATCTCTCGTATTCAAAGGCGGCAGTTTCGGTAGTGGTAATGACTCCTTATTTGTCCGCTTAGGACCTCTTGAAGGGCTGCTTCTGTACATGTCTAGGTCTAATTACAAAGCACCAGATCAATTGGGGTAATTGACGTACCTTGATTTATACTTCTTGGGGATTTGTTCCCTTTGTTCTTCGTATTCACCAAATCAACAATGATAATTTATTCTACTACGATTGCGAAAACGGCTCGAGAAATTGACGATGCGAAGCCACTAGAAGACAAATGAGCTGAATTTGGGTACTGAGGCGTGTTGACTCGATTGCAATGGTCAATTTTAGAGTGTTCCAACTATTCGAGCATTGATTATGTCCCAAATGAGACTAAATAAGACAGATTCAGATTTCAGGGCTGCCCCAAAAATTGAAGCAAGCAGTTTCAAAATCTGTTACCCTGTTTAGTTCTGTTGGTTGTTAAAACATATTATCTTAAACCTGTGTTCGAAACCGATAAAGGACCTCGCGTTATTTGAATTAATTTCCATCCAATTAGTATTGAAATCATTGAATGGACATTTTAACACTCAAGTGAAGACCACCACTTTCACCAACAGAACAGCATTTTCTGCTTGTCATAGTCGCAACGTTTATCACTAAAATAAAACATGTACGGTAGATTAGTGTCCTCATCGGTAAAATCAAGATTGGTCTCCTCATCGCTGCTCAATTGCACCGTAAGAACCGGACCACGCCTATTGAGGGTACCCCTTACAAGAACCAGCACTCAATTATGGTACTCCACTTCAAAACCTGCTCAGGAGGAACCTCCCACGTACCAAGAACCTCCAGTGTTCCAAACGAGGGATAAGATCATTAGTTTTGCGTTGACTGCTGTCGCCACTTTGACTGCTATATATTTGGTTAAATCCCCCTCTAAGAAGAAGAAAATTAAGGAAGTCAAACAAGTGGAAGGTACAATGGAGGCTAAGGATGCTTCTGTTGAAGAAAGAGAACAAGATATGGTTACCGATACTACAGCTGAATTGGAACCGGAACAGGAAGCTGAAGGGGAACAATCTTCTGAAACTTTGGAAGAGGGAGAACATGTAGGCAAGGCTGTTGATGTTGATGCTGTCGATAAGGATATGGCTGAAAAGGAAGAGGAAGTTCAGAAGGAAGGTGCTTATAATCCGGAAACTGGTGAAATCAACTGGGATTGCCCCTGTCTTGGTGGAATGGCCGATGGACCTTGTGGTGAAGAATTTAAAGAAGCCTTCTCTTGTTTTGTTTATTCCAATGCTGAACCAAAGGGTATTGATTGTGTTGAAAAGTTTCAAGGAATGCAAGATTGTTTCAGAAAGTATCCTGAACATTACGCCGAACAATTAAAGGATGAAGAAGAAGCAGATGCATTGGCGCAAAAAGATGGTGAAGCACAAGAAGCCGTTGAAACTGAGAAAGAAGTTGCGTCTTTGGCTCCACCAGTCACAGAAGAAGCCCATCCTGTTGAATCAGAAAGTTTCGAAAACATAGAAGAGAGTTTGATGCAAGAGGCAGCGGAAGATGCATCTCAACCTTCCGATGACTGAACAATTATATTCAATTCTATAATAACTTAATAACAACTTTTGAATGTTTACTTGTAAATACATAACATCTCCCATATATAATATTTATTAGAGCTGCCACAGATAAGACGGAATAAACTCATGATTATTATCATTTTCAATCCATAATATATCATCCTTTAATGCTATATGCTTCATTTTTTGGCCGTTGGACCCTTTCACATCAAAGATAGGCACCAACGAGTTCATATCCTTCCCATAAGGTAACATAGTAAACCGATTGGCGCTCTTCTGTAATATTAAACCATGACTTTGGCAGTAATCATCTACAACTTCTTTAAAAGTTACAGTGACCTTTCGAAGAGGAATGTTTTGAATGGTATATTCGGGTTCCCTATCAAGTTCAGTTATATCTTGGGTCTTCCCGTCAGTTTCATTCATCTTTTCCTTGAGTAACTCGTCCAACTCAAGACTTTCATCATGAACGGGAATCAAAATATCTTCATCTATGGCCTCTGATAAAAATTCTCTAGATTTTTCGATTTCGTGAGATATAATGTTCTTTTGATTATGACCACAAATAAATAGTTTCTGAATTAACCACTCGAACCATTCTATAGCGTTCCTTTTACTCTCTTGTTTTCCATACAACATCCATTGATAAAGAATTTTATTGATCTCATTGAATGTGCAAGTAACTATTATTCGGAAGTCATCAGGATGAAATGCATAATGGTATTTTATTAATAGGCTCATGGCATACGTAGTGTCAGCGTCATTTTCCTCCTCAGCAAATTCTCCATGTCTTTTTATATCACCCCATATTTCCAATTCAAGTTCAGGTTCAAAATGCTTATACCAAACATCATCCACATACTTAAACAAAAACCATTCTCTGCTAACGCCATAAAACTTTTCATCACCAAGAATTTCATGAATAAATATTAAATCTGCCTCATCTATTAAGGGAGATGTTCTACCTTTCCAAGACACGCAATAGGTTTCCCACTTCTTTTCCATGATATCTTTTAATTTTCTCTGTATTTTTTCATCTAAGAGAACCATAAAATCAAAGTACCATAACCTTGGAGATATTTCCGAAACTCCAATTTGCCATTCTTCCATTGCTACTTCTAGTTGGCTATTGATGTATACTTCTAAAATATAATCTTGGCAACCAATAAACTTCCAGATCGGTTCATAATAGAGAAGCAACACTAGCACCTGTTTCACAGCTGTTTCATTCGTGGGTGTAAAGGATTTCCAATAGTGTTCCATCGGAAGAAATATTTTCTTGTAAATAATAGTCTGCGTTCTGTTTAAACGATCTCGATCCGTATCCATTCGATATTGGAGTAAATCAATGAGGGACGTCAAAGAGTTCGATGTCGTTTCGTGGTCAACGGGAAGATTATTTTCAAGTCGATTTGCAAAATCTTCAGGGAAATTGATAAGTATTATATCTGAGACTAGCTTGTCAACAAGATCATCCTCTGGTATTTTTAAAACATCTGTGATTATTTGCTTCTGGTTCTTCCTCCATTGCGTCTTATCCTCCCACATCTGGCTCAACTCTTGTAAAGATTTTTGCATAATATTCAGTTCCGATAAGTGATTTTCTAACGGTTTCAGACGTCCACTAATTGCCTGTAAGTTTATTTGCAATTCCAATAATTCATTCACAGTATCTTCCAATGCAGATTTCTTGGAAGGGGGTATCTTACTCCCAGAATTAAGGGTACTTGTTACATTAATTGGTATCTCCAAGTTATTCTCAATTTTTAACGTTCGTAGTTTTCTAATCAAATCGATATTCTCTTCTTGAACACTCAAAACTTCAGTTCCCCTTTTATTAAATGATACAATACCAACCCCTAACTCTCTCACTTCATCATCTGATGAGCTTTCATATTGTAATTCTCGAATATCATTTGCATCATTGACATAACTTTTTTGGGATAACATTCCCAAACCTGCGTGTCCTGCTGGTCTTTGTTCTGCCTTTATAGGCTCTGAAATACCACGTCCATCTTTCCCAAGACCCTTCCCCATCGTGTACCCCATCTTTGACAACAATTTGGCACCAATCCCGTACTTCTTAGTCATCGCACTATCTTCCTCCACTGGCGGCACATCTTTCATATTACTTCCAGAGTCTGTATCATCCTCCTCTTCACTATATCCATACGGGTCAATACGTCTCCTCTTAGCAAAGAAACCATCTTGCTCCGATCCGTTCATGTATATGGCTATTTGTTATGTTTGTTCTGATCAATACTTGTAACATTTGTAAATATTTACCAACCTCTGACATAAGGAGAAAAAAAGACAATGGCTTCAATGTATAGAGGAACAGAAACTTCAGTTAAACAAAAATAAGTCGTATATGGCATCGAGATGGATGCTAAGAAGTTAGTGGACAATGCTAGAAAGATCCTTGTGGAGGCCCAATTATTATGTCAGGAGTCCAATTCTCAAATTTACACGTTTAGGAATGATTTGAGTTTATGGCAACGACAATTAATGAAGTTGAAGTTTGTCATTGGTTGTTTGAAACAGCAAGGTTCATTCTTATTGCATTGTGTGCTAGAGAAAGGTATAAGTGAGAAACTTATTCGAGATGAATGGGGAAATAACGTTTTAAAGGAGCTTGTTAGTGAGATGAGGATATGGCAAGATAAGATCACAGATCAAGTTTCTCGATTAGATCAAATTGATAATGTGTTAGTTCATACTGAAACTGGGACACTAAATCCAAAGTTATCGGATTACATTTCCAGAGATAATGTCAACATATTGGATGAGAGGTTAATGGAGATGCCAGTCATACAGAAACAGATAGAAAGTATAAAATCCCAATATGCGAGTATGCTAAAAAAGGTCAAGGAGAACGTCAATGAGACTACATTAAGGGAAATAGAACTTACTTTGGAAGATAAATTTGGTAATAACTGCCCTGATACAATAACACTGAGTGAAACTTGCCCTGATGAATTGGATAAATTGGAAAAAGACTTGGCCGAATTTATAAGCTCCATTACAGAGCATTATGATAAAACAAAACTGTTAGAAACATATGAAAAGAAAAATCTAGAAATGTATGAATCCCTCTATGAAGTTGTCACAGAAGATAATAATGAATTGCCATGTATCATGACATCTTTAAAGGAAAAAATCAGTTTGGTGGATAGAACACTTCTCAAGTATCAAACTGTTTGGGACAAGAAAAAGTTGGAGAAGAAATTACTACAACAAAATATTTCGAAAATGAACGAAGAATTTAAGAAATATTATGAATATTTGCAAATATTCAAGGATATTTCAAATCTAATATCGACATTCAAAGAATCATGCATAGCCGATATTCAAATGATAAAGGATTTATTCCAATTTTATAAGAATTTTGAAAAAAGTTATGAAGATCTTCTTGCAGAGGTAGAAAGGAGGAAACTCACGTGCAAGAAGATGAAAGCAATAATTTTGCAATGTGAGGAGAAGTTGCAAGCTCTAAGTGAAGAAGATTTGGGGGCCCGTGAATTGTTTTTAAACGATAATGGTAATTATTTACCAGAAAACATTTGGCCAAATAAAATTGATGATTTTTCACCACTATACCGGCTAGAATATCATATTGAAGAACTTTAACGCAAGAGGTTTTTCAAAAGCTTGCTTACGAATAAAATAAAAAGTATCTCAAAGGTGAATGGGATCTTTATTTACAGTTTGATCTCCGTGTTAATTTAAGCTCCGAGTAGTCCCTCCCTAAGAGACTTTCCATCAAAACAGACGTTAATCCTTGAGATTTAGCGCCAATACTTAATGTGTATGCAACTGAAAAATGAAGCACTTTAATAGTATTGTGGCCAATAAATGAGGGTAGAGAAATTAAATGACAATTACAAATTCATCAACGTTGGACTCACCTTTGTAACAGTGACAGGGAACTAGCCTAATTCAATAGACAATGACATAAAGTTTTGATTACCATATTATTAAGTGATCGAATACTAAATTAGAGAGTATAGGAACATATCAAACTCCAAACACAAACTGGCTTGAGCAACCTTATGTGAACTGAGAAGTCCTATGAATACGAAGATCATTTTTCTTAGAAGTTAGTATCTTTTTTAAAGAGCACTCAATGAACACATAGAAAAGAGGAATATTCGAATTTCAATATATGGAAGCTTTATTTCTTGGATTTAGAGATCATTTTCTTTTAATGCTTTTATGAACTATGGGGTATTATATATATATGCTATTTAATAAAAATATGAAGAGATTTTAAATATGATTGAATATTTTTTTACTATGATAGGTTCCATACATACTCTAACATTAGATAAATTATTTGTTTAAATAATTGAATGAGATCATCAATATCAACCACGTAATATTAATGTTGATTTTCAACTTTACTTTCTTAAATAGTTCAAAATGTTAGAAGAGTTAGTTTACTTACAGGGCGAATAATTAGATAATCGTAATAATGGAGAAGGTTGTATATTCATTGCTTCTTATTTAGCTCCATCTCAGATATCACTTTTAGTTAGCATCGGCATTGGATGTGATATAATCCACAGTTTCAGCAACTGATTTCAATTCATCAGCTATTTTATCAGGAATTTCGATATCAAATTCTTCCTCAACGGCAACTAATAATTCCACAGTATCTAGAGAATCCAAACCCAAATCCTTGTTAAAGAGGGTGGTAGGAGTGATTGTAGCAGCAGCATTACTCTTACCGAAAGCCTTGATGACATCAATCACTCTGCGAGTCACTTCATCCTTATCTAGTTTAGCTGCCCCTGCGGAGTAGAAACGCATAGGTGTGAATGATTGACGTCCAATAAATGTACTAGCAGATCTGGCTGCAACTGGGGAGGCGGAGATTCTTCTTAAAGTTAAAGGGGTGGAAGAGCGGAAAAAAGTTCTTAGCATTGTGAATTAGTTTTATTATGATATTGGGATCTCGTTAACTGTACACCTTTATGTGAATGAGGATGCTTTGGCTTGGATGTTAATCTGGTGCTAAGTCAAGTCATCAATGGATAAAATGCTTTAATAGTCATTTCATGCCGCTTCTGACAAATCAATATAACCGTTAATTTTGAGAATTGTGGTCGAGCAAATATGGCGCGATCGTACAACATGATGAATAATAAGTTCAGCTTCAAAAGTACATATATTTCTATAAGTTATACACATGTATTTGTAAAGTATTTATTTACCCTAACGATGGGTGGTAGTGACTGCTAATGTCCTGGTGAATGGAGGATGAGGCCCATGTTAACAATGCACTGGATGGTTGTGAGCCGCTTCCGCTGACGGCATATAGATTATGAGCACTCGAACTATTGCTTGAGTTCTGTGAGGTCCTTGTCATGTACTTACTTAGTAGATTACTGCTTTGGCTTGCAGCATCCCCAGAATTAATCGAAGTAGGTCGGAGACCGCTGGTACTGTTGGAATTGCAATCCCAATTAACGAGGGCTGGTTTTCGACTGGTGATACTTTTTTGAGAGCTTCTAGCAGAGAATGACTTCGTTATGGAGTCTAAAGTCATGTTGCTTGCTTTAATGTTGTTTCTTTTGATCTCATCGGCAAAATTCTTTTCGAAAAGCTCCATCAAAATGCCATGGGATGCCTTAAATTGTCTAGATGGAATCAATTCTGAATGTAAGACGAGACATCTACTCAAAACAATGGTCAACTCGTCAAATGCTGATACTAACTTGGAAAGTTCTTCGGGAGAATATGTAGATTTAAATTCCGGTTGTAGAAACTCCTTATATTGAGCGATCCCACCGTTAATTGGAGCTGATATGGTTCCTGTTATATTTCTTGATAATTCGTTGAAAATAGTAGTAGAATCTTCTCCTCCTTTAAGTACTTTGTAACATGTATTTTCGAGACCTGATAGTTCTTGAATTTTTGTTTGTAAGGACTTCATGGCATTTTCCAGTGGAGATAACTTTACTTTATCAATGGTTCTTATCTCGGACCTATTCATCAATGTTGGGAAAGTAGATACAGTTTCATAAGTATATTCGATTACCCATAAATCTGTTACGCCTGTCGACCCAGGTAATCTTCTTGAACTACTGAATGTTTTTAAATCTCTGTTCTCAATGTACATTCGAATCTTACTGTTTAACATACTTTTGTTGCTGGTCGAGTATTCTTCAGACAGGGCCGATTTAGGCTCCACAGTACTAACATGGATATATTTTCCCACCTGTGGGTTTAATATCAAATTATCGGCTTCTTCTTGTGTTTGAATGATGGTTGAACCATGATAAATCTTTAATAATCTATTATGCATGGACGTGATATGCTCAAATGGTAACCCTTCGAATATGAACTTCTTGTTTCTCAATGAATTGGGAAAACCAAAACCTAAAAAGGAAACTTTGAAATACGTTGGCACCAATCTATCAATAAGTTGCAAATCAGTGTATATCTGAGCAATTTGATCGTGAACAAATGCAAGCCCGTTCAAATCGTAATTGATTTCATCATAAGCTTTTATCAAATCTTTATAGACAGATAATGCTTTTTCTAGCTTTAAACCTCTTGCGAAGTTTCTTGCTGCTTCTTTAAACAAATATTCTTTTCTCTCAAATGAAGATTGTTCTGGCATTGGGGGATATTGTGACGGTGGCAAATAATCATTAGGGTCCCATACATAGGTGCTAGCCAATAGTTCTAAACTTAATCCTGCTTGAACAAAATCTTTCTTTTGAACAAAATGGATATATAAGTCGTTAACCATCTTGTGGAAGAGCTCCGGCCTTTCGGCATCCAGCAAAAATCCAAACATTTCAATATGGCGTGCAGTTCTATCATCATCAAATTCTTCCTGATTCGGAATCTTAAATGTTTCACTGATGATATGTAAGAAACCAAGCATTTCTTTCAAAAAATTTAAGGCGAATGGGTATACTTTATCCTCTGGTGGAATATGAATAATATAAAACAAACATGAAATGAATCGATTCAATTCATAATCATCAACATATAACTTTCCAATTTGATAAGCATTGTACAATTCTGGTATAAATAAATTTAATACCGGTTGAAGCGATCTGTATTCAAGCCAAAAGTTAACTGCGATACTCCAAAATATTTTAGTACTAATCTTGGTCGATTCGACATGTCTGTGAAAGGCATAGATAAACAAATCTCTAACGATTCCGAGATTGTCTAGGATTAAATTCCTTTGATAATCACTGACACCCATAACACCAAACTTCTGTGAAAGAGTGGCACTTTCCTGACCGCGACCCAAAGCGTCCCATGCATCATTCAGTAATTCTGATGTTCGTCCTTTCAGATTTGACGCTATACGATAAATTGCTTTTCTTGGAATAATTGCCAACTTGACTAAGGTAGAAACTTTATGGTTAGATATCATTAAAGTGTATTTAAAATATTCGGCCCATAACTTCATGTTCAGCTCACCCTTTCTCTCAGGGAGTGATACAGGACTATTGTAGAAGTACATGTAATGTCGCGATAAATTTAACATACCTAGTGCAGATCTGGCCAGTAATGCAGTTATTCCAAGCCATTTTTTAGTTGGATAAAATTCACCTCTCATGAAAAGTTTGATTGTTCTTGTAATTGTTAATACATGTTCATCCTTCATATGAGAGAGATAAACTATTGATTGAAATTCTTTATCGTCTTTACATTCCTGGATTATGTCAATGAATGAAGCTTCCTTGTCGTATAATTGGTGCGCAATTTTCACAACTTGAGATATAATGGTTGCAAGCTCTAACAGTACTTCAACAACTTGCTCATCGTTGACAATAGAGTCCATTGGTATTTTTGGAAATGGTGTTTCCACAGGAAACAGTTTAGTAAAAGTTCTCTTCGATTTAAACATATCGAATTTTTTACAATACTTTCTCATTAAAATAAAAAACCTACAGTACGTTGGAAGTAATCGTATTATATTTCTCAATACTTTCTTATCTTGAATGCCTTCTAGTAACATCATTGTTACACTGTTAGCAAGTCTTATTGGAGTAAGCTGAAGTTCCGTATCTGTGTATATCAAATATGGCTGTAATGATGTCTCTAGGCACTCTGATAAGAATGTTACCTTTCCGTCATCCATCGAGCTCCCTTCAAATAAAAAACATAAAATCTGTTTATGAGAAAGTAAACGGCGTAGCAAGAGAAATTTTGTAGTCAAATACTCCTCCATTTCTGAAGAAATCTTTGCATTAGTGATGTTTAGTTTAATTTCCTTCTCTTGACAACTTTTAAATAGTCGGGAGGTAAAACTAATGATTTCGGCGCTATTGTAGTAGTCTGGTAGAGTATCTATCCAATAGTCATATGCCCGTAATAAAGCTTTCTGATAATTTAGGTATTTTTCATCAGTTAGTTCAAGAAATTTGCATACGAACTCAAAAAATGATTCGAAGTTTACTTTCCATTCATTTTCCACACCTTCCGACGTGATACCAGATATTAGCAATAAGAAAATCGAAACATGATACGACATGTTATTTACTTCATTTGAGCGATGCTCCCTATCCTGTAATATCCTTTTCATGTGAAAAAGTATCTTGGGGCCGATGCTTGGTAACTTCTCTTTCTCGTGTTGGTATCGTTTGCACAATTGGTGGAATTTGAACCTACAGTTCTCCTCAAAGGTCAGTGTAATAAAAATGAACTTCATAAATACTGCAAATATATCAGCATTAGCAGGACCTGCTGCATCTGCATCAATCAGAGATAAAAGCTTTAGATAGTTCAATAATAGTTCTTCAAAATGTTTAAATAGTTGAGCCTTTGTAACATTGTTAAGTTCTTCCGTTACCTTTCTACAAAGTTCTGGGAATTTTGGATCATTCATATCTTTTTCTTTTAACAAAGAATTGAACTTCTTTATCACAGGATCTGTGTTATAAGTACATCCTTCATATTTTGTCATTATGTCCAAATATAATAAAGGCTTTCCCAATGACGATAATAACTGGAAGGTTGTTCCATCTGGATACTCTATGACCTCGTTATCTTTCTTTATATATATATTGGATTTTGCCATCAGAAACCCATTCAAATAAATTAGTATCCTTAAGGTTTCTTTCTCCTTCATCTTATCAAGACCATTCACAATAACTGTTTCTCCAATAAATTCGCCAGAGCTAACAGACACAAATCTCCAATGATCAAATCCATTGTCACCAGTAGATTTCCCAAAGGAAACATTCTCATTTTTACTACATATTTGAACTGTGATGTTTTCGATGTTTGTCGTTTTGCCTTCTAACCCAACTAATGAAATTTTCCCCAAAGTTAATTGAATTCTTTCCTTAGGGTTAAAGACAGGGTCGTAAAAGTTTGTTGGCACAGTCTTTATGGCTACAATTGGGGAGTTTGTAATGTGTGTCGATGCAGTTTCTCCCAGTATTTCCTTCACTGTGACAGAGAGTGATATCGTTCGAGGGTTAACCACAACACCATTTTTAGAATTCATCAAGAGCTTGTCTATTAATCCACCCCACCCTTTTTCCTGGTCGGCATTAGCTTTCGACTGATCGTCAAAAGTTGATCCATACAGACGGATTGTGAAGGTGTGAGCACTATCATGAATTGTCGTATTGTTAGTTTTAGCAAAAATGGCGGATATATCAACAATTCCTGCAGCTACCCCACATCTTACACTTTTAATCCTACCTTCCTTTTCCGATTTAAATGGAATAAAAGGTTTTTTGAATTCACTCATCGATGGTTCTTTGCTGGTGTTTACGGGAAGGGCCTCAGTCAGAATTACTGTCAGATATATTTTTTCATGCTCAATAATATTTGTGGATATGTATTTGAAAAGAACTGAGGCAATATTATCAAGAGATGTGATATGATCAGAATAAATATTCACCACAAATGGTTCTGTAAGTACCTTAGTTTTGGTTCTTAAGTATACGGAGGCAGTCATACTTTCAAATTTTGGATTGATAATGGAAGGGTCACTAATAACATCTTTGAAATCAATTAAAATATGTGACTGTGTTTCTTTGAATAAATCCTTCGTGGGAACAATTGGATCTAGGATATTAGAATCCATGACGGGAAAAGTGTTAGTCAACCCGTAAAGCATGGAGCTTACTACTAACTTTTGTAAACCCGTAGTATCATATTCTTGAAGTTCACCATTATTAATATCACGGGAAAAGATACCTTCAAACCCATATGGATCTGAACTTGCTGGAGCATCCTTTAAAAAGAATCTGTTGGATCTACCCTGTGACGAAATAAATTTTGAGATTCTTGTCAAAAGACATGTAGAGGTCCTAATAATTGTGATACGTTCTGAATCAGTGGTGAGGTTAAACTGTAATCTCAATCTGATGGAATCTAATTCATAATAAAGTTCGATCAGTTTTTCATAAATTGTAAACTCACCTGCTGAATACATGGCATACACATGCGAAGATATTAATGCCAAAATGGGACCAATTTCTTCGATAAAGGGTCTTTGTTGAAATCTAAAGAATGGGAACCCTGGCCTTGCTGGTTTCTTATTGGAGATTGACGTCACGGCATTAACGTTCACCGTGGAAAGACTTTCATACAATGAAGGTGCAGTACATTCAGGACTTACCATGGAATCGAAGTCATGTAATTCTGGTAACTTAGAAAAGGCCATTGTAGTTACTACTTTATCCATGTTGACGTTACATATCTTTCTTGGGAAAATAACAACCCTTGGCTTCACATCAGGTAATTTATCATCAACAGATGATACAAAGGTAATGAATTCTTCAGGCAACGGTCTCGCACATAAATATGCTCTACACCATTTCCCATCAACTGTTTCTTCAAAGAGATAAACTTCTGCCCCCGGGTATATATTGGAAAATTCACCATTTTCATACAATAGTTCTGGATGTCTCTTTAAAGGTAAGAAAGCCTTAACAATGACACCATATAGTAAACGATCTGTAGGTAGCCAATATCGTTTCTGACTTTCAGAACTGGAATTCCGTAGGGATCCCTCACTCATACTTTTAGGTATTCAATTACTGTGAGGTAAGAAATAGGTAAAGCAACACTACACGTTCCAATTCGTTATTTCATCTTTCAACTTTTCCAGAATACAGGATTCTTAAACATTATACCTTTTTCTCATAAGACACATTATGCTCAAACAATGAATTTCCGGATCGTGTGGGACGAAATCATATTTAAGGCCTTTAAGCGGTGGCAAATCTCACAATGAAGCAATAATATCAGTAGTGAATACGGCAACAGAAAGTAAGTAGAAACAGCATGGATCGTGAAGGTCACAAAATTAGAGCAGGTATTGCTGAATATAACGAGGAGACTAAACTCTGTACTCCCATCGCCATTCAAGGGGAAATTAAGATACAACCCAATGAGGAAGAAGAAGAATTAGGATTCTATGATTTTGAATGGCGCCCTCTGGATAAATTGGCAGGTAAAGACATTGAACCTATAAGCTTGATTCTAATCCCAGGTGAGACAAATTGGGTCCCCATAAAATCTTCAAAGAATGGGAGAATCTTTGCACTTGTTTTCTCTTCAAATCAAAGATACTTCTTTTGGTTCCAGAAGAAGAACCCAGCTAATATGGCCTTAGATGCCTTAAATGAGGAGGATCAGAAATTTTGTGACGCAATGAATGCTATACTGCATGATAACCTCGATGAAAGTGAGGAGGAGAATGAGAATCAAGAAAAACCAACCCTTATCGAAGATAGCGGTGATATCAATATGGATTAACAAAAGGGTTAATGTCCTCCATCTTGAGGAATTGGCTCGCCTATGCTGCTCTATTGTGGTGTTGCTTCCTTACCAACAGTGAACGATCTGCATTGTTTGAGATTAATTATAAACTCATGTATCGCACGTGTATTTACGATTCTATATTTAAATAGACTACAACACAATAATGAAAATTAATTAAAGAATAGTGATTATACAGATTCCCATCTTACAGTCCAATTTAATTCATCACCTGCCTTAAATGGTGCAATTATTGTGCCCTTATTGTCAGAAATGGTCTCAGGAATGATTTGTTTATTTCTATAAATAATGACATTATCCTTTGACTTTAATTGTTCACATTTCACATTATAAAACTGTAATCCAGAAGTGGAAACAAAGCCTTTCAATTTATCTAATGAATCATTCTCTTCGAATACTTGAGCCACGTAAGGGATAGCAAGTGACTGTGAAAATACACCGGCGCACACTCCAATATGTTTTGCCTTATTACTCAAAGGATGGGGTGCTGAATCTGTTCCAAAGAAAAAATAAGGTTTCCCAGAAATGGCAGCCTCTACTAATGCTCTCTTATCCCTAGGTAATTTGGCGACTGGTTTGCAAAAATTGATCGGGTTTCCTGCCCAATCATCAATAGTCAAATATAGATGGTGTGCCGTAAGTGTTGCAGCAACCCTCACATCAGATGCATTCTTAACATCTTTATTGATCTCATTGATGGCATTAATGGCAGCTTCTGTTGTACAATGCTCCAAGATAATTTTCAAATTGGGGAAATCGGAATGTAATTTAGATAAAGCTGGTAAAAATTTTTCTTCAGCGTTCAGGACATGAATATCATCCTCATGGCCATTGCTTACAGAAGGTTTTTCACCGTGTAAATTCAAGACCAACCCTTCTTCTTCCATAGCTTGGAAAATTGGGTAAAATGCACTGAAATCATTGGGATCCACACCTGCTGCAGAGTTAGTTGTGACCCCAGCAGGATAACATTTAACACCCTGTATGGCACCTACTCTTGCGGCTTCATGGATAAGGGCAGGGGTTAGATCTTTAGATAGATAGAAGCTCATTAAAAAAGTTGTCTTTGGGGCGATTTTTTGCAAAGTTTCCTTATAGTTAATCACTCTGTCCAGTGTGGTAATGGGTGGTTGTAAATTAGGCATGATGTAGGCTACAGATATACCTCCTTCTCTTATTGTGGGTGTAACCAACTCGCACATAGTTCCCTCTCTAACGTGGACATGCATGTCGCATGTCACCCCTAAGTTTAATTCTTCAATAGCCATTGTAGTTATCAATTCAGCAAATTACTCAACAGGTAGTTTAGAAGTAACAATCAAGAATTGTCATTGTAATAACTAAATAGAGACTGCAGTTTATGTATAATCAATCATTTGTAGCTGCAGACTCCGTTTTCCAGTTTCAATAAAGCATCGATGAAATAAAATTACGCGCCGGCAAACACCGAGATGCCATCAAGTTTGTACGACATACTACAATAATGTGACATCTCAACATCATTATAGATTTGTGTTGAAAACAAGCACCTTTAGATGTCTTGGATGAAAAGTTTTGGTGGAAAATGTTTTTTGTTTAGAGGAAAATGTAACGGGGTTGTATCCAAAAACCTTTGTTTGAGGAAAATATTGACTCCACCAGCTTTTACCAAAGTAGCTCAGCCTAACATTACTCCATTGTTCATAAAAAAGTTTTATTTAATTAATTAATAACCATTGGAGGGAATGTGTATGGGGCACTCGCATGTGTGAGGTTTAATTTGTTAGATGTTAAAGAGATAGTTTTAAATAGTATAATTTTCGCCCAGTAGACCAAATTGAGTTTTCTTTCAAGGTTATTTTTTGTTAATTTAAGCATACAAAGCTTTAAGTTATCTAACATTGTGTTTCCTAATCTGGTAGTAATTGGAACTTGTTTTTTGCTGAGATATTAATTCATTGTGGACTGGAACTAATGATCAGCCCTAACTTGAATGGGTGAGGAAATATTCGTTGGATACGAATTTCCACAAGCAGTTGGAAGATTACACACCCATAACCTTGATAACTTCAGGAAGGGAGAGACTCTACGAAAATGAAAAAATAATAATAAAGTAAAGAAAAAAAGTCTTAATTTGTTATCCAATAACTCTTTGATATCGAGATAAAAGTTTTTTCAAAATGGGTTCTCTCAAAACCTGACCTATTCAAATAAAAAACCATATATGCTCAGTTACAAATTCTTTTGTACATATCATTTACTTCAATTTCCAAGCCACACAATGATTCATTAATGAATTTAGGTAATTTCTGCCTACAGGCATGGAAACAGACGTATTCACTTCATAAAGAGAAATTATTGGCATCGGATTGGATTACCTTATTTAGAACAATGACGATGTGTAATATTGTCGTTGTCAAGGGACCAAGGACTTAATTGAGGGTCAAATTGAAATTCAATACTTTGTGGAAATCTTTCATTTGCTAGCCGATGTTGCAATATTTTCAAAAGTATTAGTAATACCATTTTAGACATCAGTTTAAGAGCTGGTAAAGTTCCCAATAGGGGCAAAAATGACAAGAGATTTATTTGGTGTCAGTGGTGCCTGCCAGGATATCTTGAAAGAAAATAACGTGGACATTTTATGGGTTGACAAACCACGGTAATAAATTGAAACGCATCTCCATTAATAATCATACCTACGTCATGGTAAAAGATAGTATAATAAGACCTCATCTGAGGTAATAACCATAACAACCTAACCACCGCCGGCTGCCATCTCCGACATGCTGTATACACGCTTACCAATCTTAGTACTTAATTCTTAGTCAAAAAACCACTGCTTACTTCAGTATGATTGCTAATCATCACTGCCTGAGAAAAGGTCTGACCAGTGTCAAAATGACAAAGGAATCTCATATGCCGCGAATCGTCCTGCAAGTTATCTTAGGACGCCACCGTGGCATTTGTAGACGGAAGCAAGAACGGAGTAGAGACGGATCAATTATGGATGTCTTCTTTCACAAATAATGGAAAATTTCACAACAGAAAAGATTATAAAAGGATGATTAGAAAGGGATATCTCAATTAAAACATCATTAAAAATCTTATTATTTTTCATTGAACAACAATACATCAAAAAACTATTAAACTAAAAAATTACTAAACTAAAAAACTACAATGCCTTTCGTCAAAGATTTTACTCCAGTCGCCCTAGGTGAAACTAATTTATTCAAACCAATTAAGATTGGTAACAACAAATTACAACATCGTGTTGTTCTACCACCATTGACCAGAATGAGGGCGACTCACCCTGGTAATGTTCCAAACAAGGACTGGGCCGTCGAATACTACAACCAACGTTCTCAAAGACCAGGCACCTTGCTTATTACTGAAGGAGCCTTCATCTGTGCTCAAGCTGGTGGTTACGATAACGCTCCAGGTATCTGGTCCGATGAACAAGTGGAAGAATGGAAGAAGATTTTTGCTCAGATCCACGAAAACAAATCTTTTGTCTGGGTTCAATTATGGGCTCTAGGTAGACAATCTTATGCTGATACTTTAGCTCGTGACGGTTTACGTTATGACTCTGCCTCTGACAACGTCTACATGGATGCTGAACAAGAAGAAAGAGCCAAGAAGTCTAGCAACCCACAACACGGTCTAACCAAGGAAGAAATTAAGGAATACATCAAGTGTTATGTCCAAGCTGCTAAGAACTCCTTTGCTGCTGGTGCCGATGGTGTGGAAATTCACAGTGCCAATGGTTACCTTTTGAATCAATTCTTGGATCCAATTTCTAACAAGAGAACTGATGAATATGGTGGATCCATTGAAAACAGAGCTCGTTTCACTTTAGAAGTTGTCGATGCTGTTGTGGATGCCATTGGTGAAGAGAAGGTTGGTGTTAGATTTTCTCCATATGGTACTTTCGGTACCATGTCTGGTGGTGCAGATCCAACTTTATTAGCTCAATATGCTTACATTTTGGGTGAATTGGAAAAGAGAGCTAAGGCTGGTAAACGCTTAGCTTTTGTTCATTTGGTGGAACCACGTGTTACTGACCCATTCTTAACAGAAGGTCAAGGTGAATACAATGACGGTACTAACGACTTCGCTTACTCCATCTGGAAGGGTGTTATTATCAGAGCCGGTAACTTGGCTTTACATCCAGAATCTGTGAAGCAAATGGTTGCTGATGACAGAACTTTGATCGGTTACGGTAGATTCTTTATTGCTAACCCAGATATTGTTGACAGAGTAGAAAAGGGTGAACAATTCAACAAATATGATAGAGATACTTTCTACGCTATGACTGCTCACGGTTACACCGATTATCCAACTTATGATGAAGCTATCAAGTTGGGTTGGGACAAGCAATAAATGGGTTGGTAGTGTGACTCATTGACTTCATTTGTACTGTAAATTATTCAAAAGTCATTTATACTGTTTATTTACAATTATACAAATCAGTTTTTTTTCAATATATAATAATTTACAAAAGAGACTCTTAAAGATGACTTCATGACCAGGAAATTAATCAAAATTGCT
This sequence comes from Naumovozyma castellii, assembly GCF_000237345.1. Taxonomy (NCBI): domain Eukaryota; kingdom Fungi; phylum Ascomycota; class Saccharomycetes; order Saccharomycetales; family Saccharomycetaceae; genus Naumovozyma; species Naumovozyma castellii. The sequence continues at coordinate 324,170 of NC_016500.1, read as the reverse complement.
CGCAATGGATTGAATATAATGTCACCGCTGTTACTATGATTTAAAAAAATTTGGACGATTGGATTAGGAGACACTAATCAGAACACTCGAGAAAAACTCTTAAAGCTTGACTAACCGGAACACATGGGCAGCCAAAATACAGAATTATCTGTAAATACATCTATTAAATTAGTTATCAATGTTCATTGGGACAAAATCATTCTTGTTCCGTTAAAATGATGCTTTTGGATAATTAATATTCGACATGCTTCTTTAATTTATTTAATACTTTAAATTCTCCCTTCTTTATTCTAAAATATATATCTCTAATTAAAATAGTTTTTCTCGTTTTCAGTCTTCCCAACTTGCTATTTATATGTCGGGAATCTTTTCTACTTGGTCATCTTTGTTCTTCTTTCGTTACACCTATTTCCTCTTTTCACACTCCTATTTTCATAGTGTGAATGTTTCATACTCATATTTTTTAGTGTAAATGTTTCGTATTCGCCGTAACAACCAACATACCACCCGAAATTGATCCATAGTTAAGATACCCATGATTTGTCTAAACCGCTGTCAATCAAACAATTCAAATTACGTTCCAACAGTCATGCCTATACATTCGTTGGAAACGTGTATTGTTAGGCCTTGTTTTTACAAATTACCATGTGCTAGAGTAAAGTAAATAAATTTAATAACACAAAATAAACGTAAAAGACTAAATGTTCTTCTCTATCTAATATTCATACGCTTATGTAACGGCTAATCAATACAAATGTTTATCGAAGACTAAGCACGTGATAGTATTAGACGCACGTTTGAAATGGTTATTGAAGACATTTTAAAATTGGAGGGTTGGCCGAGTGGTCTAAGGCGGCAGACTTAAGATCTGTTGGACGGTTGTCCGCGCGAGTTCGAACCTCGCATCCTTCATTATTTTTTATCCTTTCTAGCAGATTTGAATCTCTTGTACCACTTTTTCATGGTTACATATTTCCCACCCGGTACACATTTGTGACTATGTCCCACAATGTCCCTAATCATTCTGTTATCTTCAAACATGGCTGTCCACGTGGGCTTGGCACTAACTATTGTGTTCAACGGCCGAAATTTAGGGAGTTTTTTTCGGCCGAGGTATTCTCGGCCGAAATTTAATAATTAATAAATGTCTTGGCCTTAGAACTTGCATTACATATGATTCTCAGCTTTCAAACAAACATATATAAGAGCTCGATATTTTAGTGATAGCATCTGTATGGTATGTTGTTTTTGTTACGGTATAAACTAAAAGCTTCAATTATTTTACAAAAAAGCATTTTCGAATAAAATATGCCAGAGTTAGTTCAACAAGTGCCATTCGGTAGCACTGGTATGAAAGTTTCGCCAATTATTGTTGGTTGCATGTCATATGGTTCCAAATCTTGGCAACCGTGGGTTGAAGACAACAAGGAAAAGGTTTTCGCTCTTTTGAAACATTGTTATGATGTTGGATTGCGTACTTTTGACACCGCCGATGTATATAATAATGGACAAAGTGAGGTGTTATTGGGTGAGTTCTTGAAAAAATACAATATTAGAAGGGAAACTGTCGTTATTTTAACAAAGATTTACTTTGATAGTGATGATTCAATGGAAGTGGGAAGTAATTTTGCCTCGATTAATGAATCTACAAAATTGGATTTGGTTAATCAGAGAGGATTATCTCGTAAACATATTATTCAAGGTGTTAAAAATTCTGTGAGAAGATTAGGAACATATATTGATGTTTTACAAATACATAGACTGGATGATAATGTTCCAATGAAGAGCATCATGAAAAGTTTGAACGATGTTGTTCTTTCCGGAGATGTCAGATATATTGGTGCTTCTTCTATGTTAGCAACTGAGTTTGCTGATTTACAAGCCATTGCTGATAAGCATGATTGGTTCCAATTTGTTAATTGGCAATCTCAATACAATTTGTTGTACAGGGAGGATGAACGTGAAGTTATCCCATATGCCAAACGACACAATATTGCAGTGACACCATGGTCACCAAATGCTAGGGGTTTGTTGGCCAAACCTGCCAATGTAACTTCTGAAAGAAAAAACTTTGATCCACGTTTAGCATCAATTTCTGATGACGATAAAGAAATTATTGGACGTGTTGAAAAAATTGCTAAAGATAAGGATATTAGTATGGCAATGGTTTCCACTGCATGGGTTTTAAGTAAGAGGTTCTTGCCAATCGTAGGTATGAGTAAAATGGAAAGAATTGACGAAGCTGTAAAAGCCATTAAAGTCACTCTTACCCAGGAAGAGATAAAATACTTGGAAGAAGCATATAAACCCAAGCCACTGGAAACATTGGTCAAATTACGTGATTAGGATGATAATATATTGTGAAGAACAGACCTGGATTCCGAATTCGAGGAACTAGATCAATTTTTGGCATTGGTTTATATTACCAATTAAATTCTATAACGAAATATTAGTACAAAAAAAAATCTATAAATTATTTCTCTTCATTCAATTTTGATTATCTTCTCCACTAAGTCGAGAACAACAGCCGCGTGCTTTTCATCTTCCTCCGATGGAGAATTGGTATACTGTGGATTTTCAAGTACTTGCTTGATTGACATGTCCAATAACGTTCTCAACTCTTTAATGAGAACACCATTTTTACACCATGTCCTTATAGGTAACCAATTATCCACCACAATACCTGGTGAGTGAATCTCTCCATCAACATCGTAACTAATTGGCCCACCAAATAATAGCAATGATAAGGTGGATGTTGGTGTCACATCTCTCAAATACAGTTTGGTTGTCATGTGTGAAGTATTAAACATGATAAATGGGAACCTTAATATTGGCGCACTAGTAAATTCTTTCAATACTGGTTGATCATAGTCGGTCAACAATTTTGCATCTTCATCATTAACAATATTAGAAGTAAATAGAACCGATGACGGATGGATAAAAGATCTTGTGGCCGGCAATGGTAGTGAAACTGAATCAACTTTATGTTGTTTATCTTTCAGTTCATGCTTTAATGCATACAATTTATCTTGGTATTCTTCGCTTCTAATCCAATACTTGATTAATTTTGCCTCTGGATCCTTTTCAATGGCACCAGAACTAGTGGCAAGATATTTTGGATCTGGTAATTCAACACGTGCGACATTTGGGTAAAAGGAACCAGTAATTATACTTGTAAGGATCTCCAACTTGTCCTTATTTCTGTTCAAATGGGCAGATTTTCCTTCTCTGTAGTGCATTGGTAAGAACCCTAGATCCTTTAAATACGAAGTGTACTGGGTTCTTGCGGATAATATTTCAGATACCTTGCTATAAGATAAAAGATGCTCTTTCATGAATTTGTTTCGCATCTGCTTATCTTCAACGTTCAGGTATTGGCTTATAACCTCTACTACAGCTAGCAGGTCACCTCTATTGTCATATTTTGATAATATACTCTTGACCTTATCTCTATTTTCCAACCCACCGATAAAAGGAAGTGAACCTACACTTAGAATGGATACGATTAAGATACCAATATCACAGCAACCAAATATTATACTGTAAATCAACAACTTCCCGTGTTTGCTATCCATGACAGGCATCAAACTAATGAATTTACCTAGTTCTGTTAAGGAGTTATCGAAATCATTTAATAGGCCCACCGTAGTCAACATTCGTTCAGCCTTTGTTAAAGCATCTAATGGAGGCGGATCCAAACCGGTCGCAAGGAACTTTTTGACATTTTTAATTCCCATAGCTTTAACAGATAAGTATAACGATTCTAATGCAACACGTTTTATTTCTGGGGCAGGCATGTTGACCATATCTTCTTCATATAGTTTCCTTGAGAATAGCTTAAAAGATAGACCTTTACGTACTCTCCCTGCACGCCCTCTACGTTGTTTTGATTCTGCTTTCGAGATAAATGATTCTATCAACTTTGTAGTGTTCTCTTTAGGATTATAATACATTGTCTTTGCACGTCCAGTATCTATGGTAGCTACACAATCATCGATGGTTATAGATGTTTCAGCGATATTCGTAGATATTACAATTTTTCTTTTAGAGCCATATCTTCTGAAGACTCGCTTTTGATCCTCTGGTGTTAATGCGGAATGAAGTGGTAGGACAACAAATTTATCACTAGAATCATTTCTACTCACCATTTCACAGCATCTATTAATCTCAGCTACACCTGGCAAAAATACAATGACGGAACCATCATTATTTTCTTGGGTCAAACGACGGTCGACATGATTTACTAAATCGACCAACAGATCATAATTTATTCTACCAGATCTGAAAAATTTGGAGTCGGCGCCAGGTCTTAAATATCCATCTTGTTCCTCCTCTTCATCTGAGTCATATGAATTGTACTTCTCTCTTTTAATTTTAAAATCTAGGGTCTTCAAAATATCCTCTAAAAAGTAATCCTTAATGGGGAACGTACGACCTTCGATATGACAAGTTCCAAGTTTAGGGAAAAAGCTTTTAAACAGTTCAACATTGACAGTAGCACTCATAAGAACAATTTTCAAACCAGGAATTTTACCTAACATATTTTTTAATAAGGTGACCACTAAATCAGTATCGATCGATCTTTCGTGAACTTCATCAATGACTACAATGGAATTGTTAAGTAGCGTCCTATCAGTTTGTAAAACACGGACAAGGACACCTGTTGTCATAAATTTAATTCTGGTGGTAGGCTTTGTCTTATTAACACCTCTGATAACATACCCAACCTCCTCACCACATGGACTGCATCGTTCATCTGAAACACGTTCAGCTAACCCAATAGCTGAAATTCTTCTGGGTTGGGTACAGATAATTTTTGTTTTATCAAAATCGTGCATATCACCTTGGAGATAATCTAACAAGAATTGGACTACTTGAGTAGATTTACCAGAACCTGTTTCACCAGTGATTAGTACAGCATCATTCTTTTTTACTAGATCAACAATGATTTTTTGCTTTTGCCAAGCTGGAAGTGCCTCTCTAATTTTGATCATATGTTTAAGTTCTTTGGATTGTAACCTTGCATTGTATTGCTCCTTTAAGGTTTCTAATCCCTCGGGTGTTGCCATATATTTCCCATGACGAGATTTTGAATTTTTCGATATTCTCTTGTTCGATAAGGATGTTGTTGAACTGCTATTGGAATTTAAAGCTGAATATGAAAGCTCAGTGTCTGAAAGTAAAGGGCCTGGGTTTTCAATAATGGTTTCTAAATTATCCTGCAGCCATTCATAGATACTAAAGACTAGCATTTCACCTAATAAGCTTGATTCCTCTATATACTTCAGTAATTTGAAAAGAATTTGTATCTTGATGTAGTTTGGTAACTTATAATTTTTGTCAAAGGTAGAAATAATTATTCCTGGTAAAGAATGTGGGTAATTTGGTGTTCGATAAACTTTCAATTTCAGTTTAAGCTCTTCAAAAAGCATAATAGTATATGATGAATCTGGTTTTACAACTTCAACCTTATCTTCGTATATGCTTTGTAAACTTTCCAACTCTTGTCTCCAGCATTCAAGGGATTCAGAATCATCTTTTGTAGTATTGAGATGGGTGGATCTGATTTGAGGGTAAATATCTTCAGTAAGAATACCAGCAGCAATGTTTTCATCCATATTAGCCTTTTGCAACGCCAGCAGTGCCTCGTCGCTGGATACTCCACTTTCGATCAATCTATCGATCATCATTCTAGTTTGTAAAGGAAGGGTTGCAATCTCCACTTTGTTTCTAGTATCTTCCAATCTCTTGTGGAAGAAGGGAGGCAAGTCATCTTCTGGTAAATTGAAAAGCAGAAATGATAAAGGATCTTTATAATTCATTGCCTCTTCTACATGTGCATGTCTAAATTTCAAATCTTGCAGCTTTTGTTTCAGGCCAATTCTATCTGCATCATTGTTAGTGGTAGCCAATTTAAGACGTTTGTCGTTCCAATTAATATGTAGTTTGATGGAAGACTCTATAAGTTGTCTTGAAGATTCATCTAAATTGACAAATGTTGCATGGTCCCATACTTTTCTGGGGAACCTAACTAGAGAACGATGTGGCTTCGAATGGTGCTTGTTATTATGCATTGATCTATCATGAGAACGTGGACTATGTTGCTTATTGGTTGAAGTATTGGCTGAAATTACTACTGGAGCCTTGTACTCCTTTTCAGCCTGTTGCTGCTTTGCTTCACGTTCTTTATCTCTCTGTTGTCTGTTCTTTCTATCCTCCAACAAAGTCTTGAAAGGGTCCACATCAAACAACCACTCAGCCCTCTTGGGTTCCTCTTTCAATAATTTCTTTCTATAGTCATCTAACGCATACCAGACATTCTTATGGTTAGGAGGTAACATCATATGCATATTTGTGTTATAGGCCACACGATATAGGGCTACTGTAGCACCCATATGTCTAGCTTCCATAGTAGTCTCTTGTGGAACCACACATCCACTTCCGGGTTTCCCTTTCTCAAAAGTAGGATCGCTCAATTTGACAGTAAGTATTTCTTTAGTTTTCGGATCTACATAAGACAGGATTGCGATGGCAATGAACCCATCGGGGCCCATCTTTTTCATATCGTAGTCCACTTTACCCCACTTCCTCTTCTGACATAGCTCATGCAACAAAGTGTGTGGTAATTTACCAGTCCAACTGGATGAATTGGTGACCAATTTCCTATTTGACTGCTGCTGTTTTTTCCTCTCTTCCCTAGCTAATTGGGCCTCCTCCTTTGCTGTTGGTGTCGGCGTAGCAGCCTTCTTTGGTTTATTCTTCTTTGCCATAATCAGATGATTATCCTTTAGTAGCGATAATGTGAGCTTTGGGGACCTATTGAAAGGTTATTCCCTAGTTGAATATGTGCGATGAATTCATTGAAAAGTTTCATTTTGCATTGTTTTCATTACCCCGAAACTCAGGAATTTTCCACTTCAGAATTTATCATGGAAGACAAATAGCTTTACGCTAATGCTAATGTTATTTTCTCGATACAAGACAACAGTAATTGAATATATTCCTCGGTGGTCAATAGGGGAAGTGAATAGGATGACGGACTCTATACTATTACAAATTAGAACATATCTAAAAGATGGTGGAGAACTAAAGTTAAAAGATGCCCAGGGGACGGACACGGAAGATATAACTGAAGCCAAGACGGTCTCACTCAAGGATAGCGTGGAATTCTCACTTGATGAACCTACAGAATTTACCATTTCTGATGCGAAAGTAGATTTAAGGGTTATTGTCCATTGTTGGATACACAAGGACTCCAGTGCTGCTGATTACTTAGCAGATTGTGAAAAGAGACAATTGACTAACGTTTCCTTCTTGCAAAGAACCGATTTAATTAATTGGTTATCTGGTGCCTCAGATACCTCTCAATATATACTTGGTGAAGGGGAGACCACTTCTACAACAGGGGATAAGCAGGCAACGGGTGGTAATGATCATGCAAATGCCGGAGCCACTATGGCAGATGACCCTGAATTGGCAAAGATTGTTTCACATGAAAGATCATTTCTTGATCATAACAGTTCGCTTCGTGGTTCTAAGCCAATTGAGTTTGGATATCTGATTAAGGATGCTGAATTGAAGTTGGTTCAGTCAATTAAGAGTTCTTTAAAAGGGAAAGGTTCTGGGAAGTCATCCTCATCAGGAACGCATGGAATCAATAAGAATGGTTCAGGGAGACCTGGATCTGTGGCTATCAAGGATCCTATTATTCTAATCCCATCAGCTGCCTCATCGATATTTACCATAAATAACATCAAGAAATTCTTACAGGATTCTGAATATGTTCATCCACAACAAATATCTATTTCACAACAGAATGATCTGGTCACTGTGGAGAAAAAGTTTGATCGTTTGACTAAACCGGTTAGATTTATTGTGGTGAATAATACAAGAATGTTTACTAAACCGGAGTATTGGGATAGGGTGGTTGCAGTTTTCACAACGGGACATACGTGGCAATTTAATACGTACCAATGGAATACGCCACAGGAACTATTTCAACATTGTAAGGGGTACTACTTCCACTTCGATGGTGACAGTGTACCACATCATGTTCAACAATGGAATGTGGAGAAAGTGGAATTAGATAAAAATAAGAGGTTTAAAGATGTGGAAGTGGCACGTTATTTCTGGAATAGTTTAGAGAAGGAATTGATAGTAAGGGGCTTCCGCTGACCTAATGTAATAATAATATTAATAACAGTAATATATATTTATCTATAGTCTATATTAAAAACGATAAAGAAAAAAAAAGATTAAACTTTCCAATACGTGTTCATGTAATAATAAATTCCAGAAATTTGTTCATCAATTAGCAAATCTCCCTCATCGACACAATTTTGTAGTATTTCCATAATGACACCAATAGTCCAGTTATTGGTTTCCATTTTGTTGTTGTTTGCGGTTTTCGTTGAAGGTGTATTAATTAAATTGGTCAAATTCAATAAATCTGACCCTGGATTTTGATCAATGGTAGACAATATTTGGCTCTTGACAAAGTTGAAGGAATCTTTAGTCGACAAACATAGCACTCTATTATTGATTCTTGTCAATTTTAAATTATTCAATCCTAGTTTTTCAAATCTCTGACATGCTTCCTTCATTTCCAAAGGTGATATTAAACCGGTACCAATCCTCATTGATTTGTTATATATTGCGTAAAAATCCACCAAAGTAACCATAATATGGATGTTTTCATTCTGAGTGGTTGTGGTGGTCTCATTAAATTCAGACATGGCGAAGTCGTAAATTTCTCTTGCAATTTCATCCAAGAATAATTCTTTATTATAGAATTTCTCCCTGTCAATAATTAATGCAGGTTTTTTCGCAATCCTGTGGGAAGAAGAGTTTGTTTGCTGTTGTGAATTTTTGGTTGAACGATATAGTCTTTCAATGTTATTCGCCAGTGAAATTAGACTATTCAAGTCTGATAGAGCGTTATTGAAAAGAATATCGTTATTTAACAATTGATTTTCTCTAGATCTTTCCAACGACGTAATACCAATTTTCTTTAAATTGGTTTGCAAGAGAGGTAGATTAGCATTAACGTCGACACCATTGATAGACTTGACGTTTTGATTAAAGATTTTATTATTCTTTGCATTAAATATTTGTAAAGTTTTTTCTGTAGCTTGAGTGAAGAGGACCCCATCTGATTTTCTAAAACTTACCTGAACAAATTCAACACTAGGAGGCATGGAGGAAGATGAAGATTGATCTTTTTCTAGGATCAAGTTAATCCTTGAATCCTTGAACGATTCATTGGATCTGTTATGTCGTATATTTGCATTTGGCAATCTTGTCCCACAAATTTCGCAATTTCTTATCTGCGAATGATTGACAAATGTGCAAGCCGGACAAACATTTTTTTCCTTATTATTCTTGTCATCTTTTGATTTTTTGTTGGTTGTGCTGGTAATATTTCTTGAAATGTTTAGTGACGATTTGATCATGTTGAAATCAGGGGATACACCACAATTGATACAGACGGGAGGCACTTTTGATAAATCTTGATCAGATTCATTCGTTACCATGCAAATGGGGCAAATCCATGTAGTTACTTCGTCCACCAATGCGGTCAAAGAAGCTTGGTTCTTGTCCTTTTTGGCGTCTTTCTTTTGTTGCTCCTGTTGCTTCAGGAAGACGATCATCTTGGCAGATTTTTTCAAGAAACTAGACGAGTAGTCAATGGATTTGATATCATCCAATTCCAAAGCCAATGAGTTTTGCGTTGGCTTAGCATCGTCGATGTAGATGATCCGTTGAGACGTAAGGAACACCCTACCAGATTGTCTGTTCACGATCTTTAGCTTACCGTGGTAGAGACCCACGGAATGATCCATCAGGATATCCTTTTCATTCTCCCTCAAGATGGGTTGACCTGACTCGGTACATTCTATAAACTTCCAACATTCCATGACGAATTGTTGTTCCCTGTGCCATCATTGTTAGTTAAACACAACATCAGGTACTAAAAATGGCAGTCGGGATTTTCAAGATTGTTTAAAGACAAGGCACGACCCTGCTTGATGGATTGATGGATGGATAGACAGGTACATCTCGCTACTATAATTAATCAAAAGTATGAACAGTCTCTTACGATTAAAAGCAGTGATGGCTTGTACGTAAGTCCACGAAGCACGTAGGTGACTGGGGACCAGCCGAGAATGCTGTCTGTCCTGAGACAAGCCTTCGCAATAAACGCAACACGTTTTCCTAATGAACTGGTGCGCGATTTTCTCGCGCAGTGAGTGTTTCACCAGCCTTCTTCTCTCTGCTATTGTTGCCATTTCATCCTCTTGGATATCCTTCTGTCAAATGCCTCTCTTGGCTCTAATTCCTCGAGGCGTTGATATTCTTGATCTGTCTTCTCCGCCTTCTTAATTTAGCAACCTCTGGGCCCTGACAGCACAGCATCCATTCATATATATATATAGACATACTCTCTAGCCTGCTCTGCCTCTTGCCTCCTCTTAAACCATCACCGAACATCCACCGCTCCAATATGTCCAACTTCTTTAAACTATTCTTCACAGCACTGCTGTCATTCTCGGCGCTCATACTAGCCATTGTCGCCTGTGCAGGGTCCACCAAGAACTATCACCCTCTAAATGACATCTTCATCGCACAATTAGATCTCACAGGTCTGCAATTGAGCAGCATTCTGCCCTCCTCAGTCGCATCTAGCGCAATCTCATCCGTCACATCCGCAGTACCATCGTACATAAACTTGGGTCTATGGTCCTACTGCACACTAGATTCCTCTAAGAAAGTGGTCTCATGCACATCACCTAAGGGAATCCAGAAATTCAACCTAAACTCACTCATATACGATAACATAGAAGATAATCAAGTCTTATCCCTCTTAGACTCCATCTCCTCCCTCGTGCTCCCCTCCAACCTACAGGACAAGATGACATACTACAATGACCTCGTCAAATGTATGTTCATCACTATCCTCATCGGTATCGTCGTCACCTTCTTGAACCTCGTCGTCAATTTGATCCGTTGGGTCCTCCATTTGAGACTTTTGAACTGGATAGGTATCTTCTTCTCCTTGATAGGGTTCCTATCATTGCTGATCAGTGTCGGTACAGGAATGGGGACTTACATTTACATATCACATTTGTTGAAAGATGATTACGATCAATATGGGATCTCTTTGAGCTTGGGGAGAAACTATCTGGGGATACTTTGGGGTAGTGTCGCTGCTGCATTGTTGAACTTGTTGCTATGGCAAACAGTGAGGTACGATTACGGCAGAACTAAATACGTGTATGCTACTAATCCAATCGATGAGAAACCCTTATTGTGAGTCAACCCTGCATCGCATACCATACCATACCATACATTTGCTCATTACTTTAATTTAAGTCTATATGTTATATATTTACAATGGAAAAAATAAAATATTATTAGGTAAATTGTTCTATTATTATTATGATTGATTGATTTATTGTACAGAATATGTTGTCGTTGTTGTTGTTTTTGTTAAATGGAATGTAGATGCGTGGGTAAGATGAACTAGTTGACTTATTCTTTGTCAGAGATCTTTTCAACGCCACCGAACACTTTTTGTTCACTGACCTTGGATGAAACACTGCCACTATCACCACCAACCATTTCCACTTCACCATGTTCGGCAGCTTCTTCTTCGTTAATGACAACACCAACACTCTTTCTAACGTTCCAGGCTTGCCACATCAAGATCAACATAGTGATGAAGGCTAAGGTGAACCCGGTCCACATCAACCCGTAGAATGCACTACCTGCAGCACAAGTAACACCGTAATTATCCTTCTTAGTACCAGACTTAATGACACCAACCATACCACTGAAGATGGAGGAACCTAGCCCACTGAATAGAGCCACCCACATGGATAAGAAAACAACAAGTAACCAGATCTTCAAGACGAGGACATTCTTGAAACAAACCCATAGAAGCAAGCACAAAAGGAAGAAGGAACCAATGATGGCCAGTAGGAACATGGCTAGGGAGGCCTTCACTGCTGGAACGTACATGTGTTCCTTGTCTTGTAAGGAACCATCCAACATTAAGTCGTTTGGTCCGATCTTTAGGGCATCCATGTATGGTTTGAAGTCAGATTGTTCAATGGCATCGTAGATGATTTGTCTAAAGTCCAAGTTTTGCACAGTGGTACGAGGAGTACAGGACATAATTTCATTTTCCAAATTGGCATGACATAATCTGAAGATACCTAGACGGAACTTGACTGGGACATGCAAGTATTCCAATAGGGATGGAGTCAAATCACGTAATTGACCGTCTGTAATTTCAGTGACACTGGCTGCATTCTTTAAGATTTTGATCAAAGGTAAGAAAGTAGCTGCGTTAGTCTTTGCCCAAGCGGTAATGTTCAATAGGGAGCTGAAAGTGACAGCTGGGTCTTTGGAGGCATTTAATAGAGTGAACAAGTATGGGATGTATTGAACAGTGTCCATATTGGATGGTAAACCGGCGTTCAACTTGGCAATAGTTTCAACTGTTTCAGTACTGTTTTCACTAGCGGATAAGATAGTATCCAAAGAGACTAATTGAGCAGTGGCGGAACTTGCATCAGCGGCAGTAGCCAAACTTTCCACTGAGGAAAGAACAACGGTCTTGTTTTGAGAATAACCGACAATGGTTGACAATGAAGTTAGAGCAACTTTAGCAGACGCGGAAGTAGTAATATTATCAGCGATCATTTCCGTCAAGGATTGGTAAGTAGTGTTTGCTGAAGTGGATGCATTGAATAAGTTGGCAACGGCGGTCAAACTTGATTGGTATGGAGATGGGACCAAAGATTGCAAACCGGTGAAGACAGTGTTCAAATCCTCATTGGAATCAATGGCTTTTTCAATCTGTTGGAATAAAGTACTTTCCAAAGAAGCTGGAATGGTAGCGTTCATTAAATCGACTAATGAGGCAAAAGTCATAGTAATGTTATTGGAACTGGAGAATAAACCGAATGCTGGGAGCAATTGAGCCTTTTCTGCCATAGTCATGTTATTCAAAGTGATTAAAGCTTCAGTGGTACCAGTGGCGTTTGTCGAATCAGCTAATAAGGAGAAAACGGTATTTTGTAAATCAGCCATACTGGAAGAATTGGAAGTAGAGTTAGAACCTAGCATGGAATCCATTAAAGTACCGAAACCAGCGATTGTTTCAGTGACGTTCTTGGAACCAGCTAATAATGAGTTAATTTCATCCATTTCCTCGTTGGTAGAATTAGTACTAGTTAGCGCCAATGGAGATAATGAAATAATGGAATCCACGGTAGCGGTAGAGTTTTGAGCATTAGACATCAAGTTCAATAATGGGGCCAATGCAGGAGTTTCAGAAATTTGTTTCAAAGCGCCAAAAATATCATCTAGAGTGGAATTTGGGGCAGTTAAAGCAGATCCCAAGATAGTCAAGATCCCACCGACTTGTGGAACGACTTTAGTGACATTAATCTTGGAAATATCAGCAACACCTAGGTAAATGTTTGTTATTGGTTTATAATCGGAACTGGAACCGGCAGTAGCGATAATAACGAATATGAAAGTGCAGAATGTGAATAAACTACACAGTAGAAGTATTAGATTATTTTTCATCAACATCTTCTAAGAATTGTTAGTTTTTCTTGTGGAATATTTAATTTTTTACTTTGTAAGAGATGGAATAATCCCACCATGAGGTATTACAAGTGGATTATGAAATTGTTGCTTATATATAATCTGTTGTTTATTATTTGGGAGGGATCAAAAATGCAATTGTTGAGATTTGATCGACATTATTTGTGCAACGTTTCCTTTGGCCCTTGTGTAAGAAAATATTTTTTGCAGTCGCCATATACAGGATCGAAGAGGAACACAAGACGAGAGAGCTCATCTCGTTGAAACCATTGCGACAGACGAGGTCCTCCCGAAATGACGACCACGAAGAAGTGATCGTAGCTTGAAAAAAATGTTGAGCGAAGGAAAAACTTTTCCACGTCAGCGCATGTACCTTGGCATACTGAGAACAATGTGCCAAGAAACCAAGGGAGCGGCAAGATCCATACGAGCAAAACAATTTGTACGGTTGTTGACCAGGTTTCAGACGATCTTTCGTATAGTTTGGGGGAAGGGTTTCCGCGCAGCATTCTGTGGACCCAGTATTTTCAAGCACCAAGAAAATATGCGGCTGCCTCGAGCGGGCCTACACGCCTCTGCAAGTGGTTCTGAGGCTGCTTGAAGGAACCCGGCTGTTTTCCCGAATAGGAGATTGTTGATCCTCGAGGTCCCAGGGCCCGTTCTTAGCCGCGCGCGGATTCTCTGCCGCTCTTTTTTTGTTGAACTTTTCAACAAGGTGACGAATTTTTCTGTGCATTTCTGGTTGCTTCTTAAACGAGGCAGTCGCAAATTTACCCCGTCTGAATCCAGAGGGAATTTCCCTAAAGCAAGTGCAAAGACTTTGATTTTAGCAGCCAGACGGTCATCCCTTACTTGCAATTGTCTAATGGATCCCTTTCTTCAAAAGCAACCAACAGAACCCTTCGCATCCCGCCCCTCTCCCCAGCTTTGTGCGTGGACTTTCTATTTAAATTTAAAAATAATTTTGTCCGTACGTACTTATGTATTCAGGGATAGCGGAGGCTCTCCATGGGGGTATTTAAGTTTGTCGGGCATTCTTGTTCGAAGATACAGTTTATCCTTTTACCAAAGATGAATCTTAGCTAAAAATTCCTGTGTAAATGATTACCACATCTGGAAGTCCGCGATGATTTTTGAGCGCTTCCTTGAAGGGAGCATGACAGATTTGTCAAGTAACACCATATGGGTTAGGCCAGAACATATATTATTTAAAGTAGCAGCAACAATTGCAATTAAATTGTTTTGCTGTTACCCGCAAATGCGTCACCACAATTCACAAGCGATCTAAGAATATTAATCTCTTGCTTTTACGTAAGGATTCCCGAATCTTGGTTTTTCAAGTGGTAAGTAACATATAGTCGTTATAGTCAACATGAATAAAAGCCAGTCATTTCTTCCCAACCTTGAAGAAAGATAACGGCCAATGGCAGTGCTCATTTCACTCATTATCCTTCAACAATTACACATTACGTTGTTGCCATAGTCCGGTTGAACAACAAGCCAGAAGAAAAAGAAAGCATGCCAGGGTCTTCTTTTTAGGGGCAAAAAGCCAAGATTAGTGTCAATTGATGGGTCCCTTATTACCGTTAAATCGTCCAGATCACGTGGTTCTACGGTTATGTTATGCGGTGTATGGGTTGCCGGTGTTTTGGTTTCCTCCGGGTGACAGCTAATGGTTACCCGGCCACGGCTGCTTATCTGTCTGAGCATGTGAAAAATTAATGGTTTTTTGTTGTTGTTGAATGTGAATTTTTCAGTGGAATCGCTACCAGTGGCGAAGTTGCCTCGCTGTTGGAAAAATACTATCACATTCTATTGACCATCGAGATATATACAACAGCTGTTTCCACACAACAAACATACTTCGTTGTACGTACGTATCTGTCCTGTCCTGTCCTTTCGTTTCCCGACTCCAACTAGTACGACAACAAAGCTCAATTCCGTTCTTATATATAAAAACGTAATTGTGCCCAAATTGACTGTTCCCAACTCTACATCACTTCCGTAAGATCCATTCATTCATTCATTGCATTGCATTGAGTTTTTACGTAAGATACCGAACTTTTGATATTCTTTCTACCATACCATTGTTCAATTTATTGCAGTATAGATTATCTGTTCTAAATCAATCAATTACACATTCATTCATTTATTCAGTCAATTAAGATGAGCACTTCCATAAGGCCATTAATCATATCACATGGTTCCATCGAACATGCTCTACCGGTCCCAACAGCTTCCTATTTTGCTGCTTCTCAATTGCAAGAACAATTTCTCAAGACGTTGCCCGAACCAACTGAAGGTTTCGCTTCCGATGATGAACCTTCCTCTTCTGCTGAATTACTCGGTAAATTTTTAGGTTATGTATCCACTTTAATAGATCCTAAAGTTAACGGTCAATTTGATGAAGTCATAAAGGTATCTTTGACCGAATTCGATAATAGTTACCTTCAACAAGGTAATGTTAACGATATTCATACTTTAGCAGCAACTCTTTTACAAGACCAGGATAAATTCCCAACAACTTTACCAAAAGTTAAAGAATTAATCAAGAATTATATAACAGCAAGAACCGTCGCAAATAACCCATTTGCCAAGAATTCAAATTCTGCCTTATTCAATTCTCAAAATAATCCGGAAATAGTCGCCATCTTTGGTGGTCAAGGTAACACAGATGATTATTTCGAAGAATTGAGAGAATTGTATCAAACTTATCACGTCATCACTGCTGATTTAATTAAATTCGCTGCTGATACACTAAATGAATTAATTAAATCAACTTCAGATGCCGGTAAGGTCTTCACTCAAGGTTTCAACGTCATTGAATGGTTAAGACATCCATCAAGAACCCCAGATACGGATTATTTATTGTCAATTCCAATCTCATGTCCTCTGATTGGTGTCATTCAATTGGCTCACTACGCAATTACCGCTAGATTATTAGGTTTCACTCCAGGTGAGTTGAGATCTCATTTGAAAGGTGCTACCGGTCATTCACAAGGTCTAGCTACCGCTGTAGCCATCGCCGAAGCGGATTCTTGGGATTCATTCTACGTTTCCATGAAGAAGGCAATCTCAGTGCTTTTCTTCATCGGGGTCCGTTGTCATCTTGCCTACCCAAATACTTCATTACCACCATCTATAGTGGAAGACTCCGTGGAAAATAATGAAGGTGTCCCATCTCCAATGTTAACAATCTCCAACTTGACACAGAAACAAGTGCAAACATTTGTTGACGAAACCAACTCTCATTTACCACAGGAAAAGCATATAGTCATCTCCTTAGTGAACGGTGCAAGAAACTTGGTCGTTTCTGGTCCTCCACAATCATTATACGGGTTGAATTTGGCTCTAAGAAAGGAAAAGGCTCCATCCGGATTGGATCAATCAAGAATCCCATACAGTGAAAGAAAATTGAAATTTTCAAACAGATTCTTACCTGTAGCATCTCCCTTCCATTCTCATTTATTAATTCCAGCCACTAAATTCATTATTCAAGATTTACAAAACGAAAAAGTGGAATTCAATGAAACTGATTTGAAGATCCCCGTCTATGACACTTTCGATGGTAAGAATTTGAAAGATCACAAGAGTTCCATCGCTGAAAGAATCGTGGATTGTATCATTAGATTACCTGTCAATTGGGAATTGACTACCAGGTTTTCAGCCACTCATATCTTAGATTTTGGTCCAGGTGGTGTCTCAGGTCTTGGTGTCTTGACTCATCGTAATAAGGACGGTACTGGTGTTCGTGTTATTGTCGCTGGTACTTTGGATATTAACCCAGATGATGACTACGGTTTCAAGCAAGAATTATTCGAAAACAATTTGAAGACAAACCCAGATTGGTTGAAGGAATATCATCCTAAATTGATCAAGAATAAGACTGGTAAAATCTTTGTCGATACCAAATTTTCTAAATTGTTAGGTAGAGCTCCTCTATTAGTTCCAGGTATGACTCCAACTACTGTGTCTCCAGATTTTGTTGCTGCCACTATTAATGCTGGTTATCAAATTGAATTAGCTGGTGGTGGTTATTTCTCCGCACAAGGTATGACTGATGCTATCGACTCTGTCATTTCTCAAATCAAGAAGGGTTACAGTTTATCTCTAAATTTAATCTATGTTAACCCATTCATGTTACAATGGTGTATCCCATTGATAAAGGAATTAAGAGCAAAGGGTTATCCAATTCAAGGTATGACTATCGGTGCTGGTGTTCCTTCTTTGGATGTCGCTACCGAATACATTGAAACTTTGGGTCTAACACATTTAGGGTTGAAGCCAGGTTCTATCGATGCTATCTCTCAAGTTATTACCATTGCTAAAGCTCATCCAAATTTCCCAATTGTCTTACAATGGACTGGTGGTAGAGGTGGTGGTCATCATTCCTTTGAAGATTTCCATACCCCAATGCTACAAATGTATTCCAAGATTAGAAGACAATCTAATATTATCTTAATTGCTGGTTCAGGGTTCGGATCTGCTGACGATACTTATCCATATTTGACAGGTGAATGGTCAACTAATTTCAACTATCCACCAATGCCATTCGATGGGTTCTTATTTGGTTCAAGAGTTATGACTGCTAAGGAAGCTAAGACTTCTCCAGCTGCTAAGAAAGCCATTGTTGAAGCTAAGGGTGTCCCAGATAAAGAATGGGAACAAACTTATAAGAAACCTACTGGTGGTGTCTTAACTGTTCGTTCGGAAATGGGTGAACCAATCCATAAACTGGCCACACGTTGTGTTATCTTCTGGAAAGAGTTAGATGAAACTATTTTTAATCTACCAAAAAACAAATTACAACCAACTTTGGACGCTAAGAAGGATTACATTATTTCTAAATTGAATGCTGACACTCATAAACCATGGTTTGCTACTGTTAACGGTGAAGTTCGCGACATCACTATGATGACCTATCAAGAAGTTGCTGAAAGACTAGCTGAATTGATGATTATCAAACGTACTAATACTTGGATTGACCCAACTTGGAAGACTTTCACAGGAAATTTCCTACGTCGTGTTGAAGAACGTTTTACCAAGAGTAAGACTGTTTCTGTTATTCAATCTTACTCCATGTTAGATGACGCTACTAAGGCCCTTGATACTGTTTTCACTACCTATCCAGAAGCTAAAGTTCAATATATGAATGCCCAAGATGTTGATTATTTCTTAAGTTTATGTCAAAATCCAGCTCAAAAGCCTGTCCCATTTGTTCCTGTCTTAGATCAAAGATTTGAATTTTTCTTTAAGAAGGATTCTTTGTGGCAATCTGAAAGATTAGAAGCTGTTGTTGATGAAGATGTTCAAAGAACTTGTATTTTGAATGGCCCAGTTGCTGCTCAATTCACTCATGTTGTTGATGAACCAATTAAATCAATTTTAGACGGTGTTCATGAAGGTCATATTTCTAAATTATTGAAGACTTATTACAATGGTGATGAAACAAAAATCCCTGTAACTGAATACTTTGGTGGTGAAGATCTTGAATCTGATGATGTCGCTACTAATGAACAAACTGTTTCTTACACCGCTGACACTACTACTGATGAAGATGCTTGGTTCAAGTTGCTTGCTGGATCCAAGAAAAGTTGGAGATCTGCATTTTTCTCAACCAAGAGAGTTGTTCAAGATTCTCTTTACGTCGACAATCCAGTGAGAAATGTCTTCAAGCCATGTGAGAATATGACAGTTGTAATCTCTCATCCAAATGATTCTCAAAATACTGTTGTGACACTTTCTGAACCAGTTCAAGGTGAAATTAAGGAAACTTGTGTTTTGAAATTAAGCAAAGAAAATGTCATTGAAATGAGTTTAATCGAAAACAGAACCATGGATGGAAATCCAGTTGCTTTACCACTATTCTATAACTATCAACCTGAAGATGGTTTTGCACCAATTTCTGAAGTGATGACTGGCCGTAACCAACGTATCAAGGAAATGTACTGGAAATTATGGATCGATGAACCATTCAACTTGGATTTCGACCCAAGAAAGGTTATTAAGGGATCTGATTTCACCATAACTGCTAAGAGTATCTCAGAATTTACTCATGCCATCGGTAACAATTGTGAAGATTTCGTTCCTAGATCTGGTAGAACCTTACTAGCTCCAATGGATTTCGCCATTGTCGTTGGTTGGAGGGCAATCATCAAGGCTATCTTCCCAGATACTGTCGATGGTGATCTATTGAAATTAGTCCACATGTCCAACGGTTATCAAATGATTCCAGGTGCTTCACCACTTAAGGAAAATGATGTTATTTCAACATTCGCAATCATTAAGTCAGTTGTCAATCAACCTACCGGGAAGATTGTCGAAGTTGTTGGTACTTTATCTAGAGATGGTAAACCTGTCATGGATGTGACCTCTTCTTTCTTCTACAGAGGTACTTACACCGATTTTGAAAACACTTTCCAAAAGACAGTCGAACCAATTTACGAAATGCACATTAAGTCTCCAAAGGACATTGCTGTTCTACGTTCAAAGGAATGGTTCCAGTTAGATGATGAAGATATTGATTTGATGAATAAGACATTAAGATTCGAAATAGAAACTGAAGTTACATTTAAAAATGCTACCGTCTTCTCCTCTGTTAAATGTAATGGTCCTATCAAGATGGAATTACCAACTAAGGAACATGTCGAGATTGGTATTGTTGACTATGAAGCTGGTGAATCTTATGGTAATCCTGTTGTGGATTACTTGAAGAGAAATGGTTCCACTTTGGAAGAAAAGGTTAATTTGGAAAATGCAATTCCAATTGCTGTTCTCGATTCTCAAAGTCCAAGTACTAATGAACCTTATGGTAGAGTTTCCGGCGATTTGAATCCAATTCACGTCTCTCGTCACTTTGCCAGCTATGCTAACCTTCCAGGTACTATTACTCACGGTATGTACTCATCTGCTGTTGTTCGTGGTTTGATTGAAAACTGGGCTGCTGACAGTGTCTCTTCCAGAGTTCGTGGCTATGATTGTCAATTTGTGAACATGGTTCTTCCTAACACTCCTTTGAAGACATCTATCCAACATATTGGTATGATCAATGGTCGTAAGTTAGTCAAGTTTGAAACTAAAAATGATGAAGACGTCCTTGTATTAACTGGTGAAGCTGAAATTGAACAACCAGTCTCCACTTATGTTTTCACTGGTCAAGGTGCTCAAGAACAAGGTATGGGTATGGACTTATACAAGAGTTCTGCTATTGCCAAGGATGTCTGGGATAGAGCTGATATTCATTTCAAGCATACTTATGGTTTCTCAATTCTTGATATTGTGAAGAATAATCCAACTGAATTAACCATCTACTTTGGTGGTGAAAAGGGTAGAAAGATCAAGGCAAACTATACTCAAATGGTTTTCGAAACTATTGTTGATGGTGTTGTCAAGACTGAAAAGATTTTCAAGGGTATCGATGAACATACCAATTCCTATACATTTAGATCTCCAACAGGTTTATTATCTGCCACACAATTTACTCAACCTGCATTAACTTTAATGGAAAAGGCAGCTTTTGAAGATTTGAAAGCTAAGGGTCTAATCCAAGCTGATGCTGCGTTTGCTGGTCATTCCCTAGGTGAGTATGCTGCCTTAGCCTCTCTAGCTGATATTATGTCCATTGAATCATTGGTTGAAGTTGTCTTCTACAGAGGTATGACAATGCAAGTTGCCGTTCCAAGAGATGACCATGGTAGATCTAACTATGGTATGATTGCTGTTAACCCTGGTAGAGTTGCTCCAACTTTTACACAAGAAGCTTTACAATTTGTTGTTGAAAAGGTTGCTAAGAGAACCGAATGGTTATTAGAAATTGTTAATTATAACGTTGAGAATCAACAATATGTTGCTGCTGGTGATTTGAGAGCTTTAGATACATTATCCAATGTCTTGAATTTCATTAAATTGCAAAAGATTGATATTGTCAAGCTACAAGAAACAATGTCTTTGGAAAAAGTGGAATCACATTTGTTTGAAATAATTGATGAAATTGCTAAGACAGCTGAGGCTAAACCACAACCAATTGAATTGGAAAGAGGTTTTGCTTGTATTCCATTACGTGGTATCTCAGTTCCATTCCATTCCTCATACTTAAGAAACGGTGTCAAGCCCTTCGAAACTTTCTTGAAAAAGAATATCATTAAGGAGAATGTTAAGGTGGATAGATTGGTTGGTAAGTATATTCCAAACTTGACTGCCAAACCATTTGCTGTCACTAAAGAATATTTCCAAGAAGTCTATGATTTAACTGGATCTGAACGTATTAAGAAAATATTGGACAATTGGGAAAAATATGAAAATTAAATGATGGGATTGAAATGATCAATAGAACAACACGGGACGAAAGTTGACAGTTT
Organism: Naumovozyma castellii; assembly: GCF_000237345.1. NCBI lineage: Eukaryota > Fungi > Ascomycota > Saccharomycetes > Saccharomycetales > Saccharomycetaceae > Naumovozyma > Naumovozyma castellii. The sequence continues at coordinate 302,193 of NC_016500.1, read as the reverse complement.
AAGATAGACCAGGATATATACGATACTTTATTCTGTTACATGTAAATTATAAAAATTTAATAATAATAATATATGTCAATTAAAATAACTAATGAACTCTAGTATGTTTATTGAGATAAGTAGAGGAATATTTTTTCATTTATATACAGCAAATATATCTAGAATTAAGTATTTTATTCAAATTTCTAGCAAAGTGGTTTCTTTGATATTTTTAAAGACAGCACTTTCTGTCTCCACTTTCATTATCATGTGCAACCTTTGCACCGTTAGTTAAGCTCGAACCACCATATGAGCCAAGAGGCTCATAGTTAAACAAGAATCTACCAACTAGAGCTCCAATTATACAACTGATAATAATATAACCATTGTAGTACATGAAGAGCAACATAATAATGTAAGAAAGCCCCCATTGTAATACAAAGAGGCCGACTCTAGATACATGATCAGCAAATGTTGGATAAATGACTTTATCTTCAACGAAAGAATGGTAACTTGTGTCAGAAGTATAAGCATCTTCTACCTCATTCATACCTAATTGGCCGACTCTGGTAAAATTAAAATACCATTTATGTGAGAAAGTATTTCCAAGGGCCACCAATAAAGTTCTCCACTCAGATTCATTTGCCAAAGATGTAACTTTCTCCATTGGCAGTTCAACAGATTCACCATCTTCAGTAATCTCTCCACTTGGATTTAGTTTAACGACTTGTTGGGCCCATTTCTGTAAACTATGTCTCTTTACCAATTCAATGTCTAATTGTCTAGAGATTCTATTCAACCATTGAGCAATTACAACCAACATGAAGCAACCGATGCATGAACCAGCAAATTTTCCCTTTGTATCATTTTTCCAGCTTCTAGCAATGAAACAGGTATCGATAGTGTACCAATTCCAAAGCATTGATATCTTACATGCCCTTTTTGCAGCACTAGCTGTAGCGTGGCCCATGCTGGATGAATTGCCAGCCATGCTCATACTTGAACTACCTCCCATATCCATATTGTCTGATATTATATGTATGTATCTATATTTGGTGGGATCTAAACGGAATCTACTCCAATACTCTAAACATAAAAGACTAAATAAGAGATCGGGTACAACAATTATGAATACATGGCAAATATGTGCTTTATATATACTCTTTTTTCCTTGAACGTTCTTGTTGTTCCTCTATACCGTATCCTCATCGGCTAAATCAGGGTCCCTTTCCTGTAGATCTTAGGCTGGTTTATTTGCTCATGCGCCTGAGCAAATAGCCGCCAGCGCTGAAAAAATAATTGATTCTGACAGAAAAGATATTAAACGTACTTATGTATCATATTACGGTTACGAGTATTTAGACATGGGGACATATCGGATTAATCGTTCAATTGGTCGTCTAATTGGTTATCCATCGATATTAGTGATGAGGAGTGGGATAACGACACCGGGGTGATCAATACTGGTGATGGAGTTGCTGAAGAGGAGGAGTCGTCTCCATCCTTCAAATCTGTCTTCTTGTTTCTTCTTTTCTTCAAGTCTTCTCTGCGGAAGGTTAGATTCGGGCTTGTGATGTTCACTGGTGTGAATTTGGATGGCATGTTGACTCTACTGAACTTGTTACGTAGCTTTTGTTGCACGTAATCCATGTCTAAATGTTTGGTCAAAGAAATCTTAGGAATACAACTGATGTAATGTCTATCGTCTAATTGAACGTCTAAGGGATCCTGAGTGTGACAACCTGGCGACATTTTCAACCTTATCGCATGCGATTTTTGGCCCGTTTTATCTGTGCTTTCATATAATTCAAAATTAATTTGTGATAAATAATCAAATTCTGGAAGAGCGTTTCTGGCAATTCTCATGGGAATCCCTGATTCATAAATGATGTTCAACAGTGTATAGATATGTGATTCTTTGGTAAAATAAGCAACACAAACAGGTGTTTCTCTATTCTTCATATCATCAATATCGTTCAATATTTGCTTTGCAAGTGGCAATGACGTTAATAACCCAATATCTAGTTTCTCAGAGTCCTTAATCCCGTATTCCATGGGACAAATGAAATCAAATAACACTTTTGCCAGTTTATAAAGTTCTCTCAGCTGCATGAATTTAGGTTCATCAAAGGGAGAAGAGGTTTTGGAATTTGCCCTCGTAGTTTTAGCACTTTCTAGGACCCAACCCAATGAACCTACACTATTAACGTTCTT